>NC_073694.1:80957800-81057800 GCF_029784165.1 Wyeomyia smithii
TTGTTATTCAAAGTCGGTTATCCTGATCGCAGCCTTTGCGCTGCCCCTGCCGTGGGGCGTTTACTAAATAAAGTAAAAATTGGACAACTACAACAGAATTTGATTGCATCCCGCACAGAATGTCCGCTTGTGTTGATGCCAGAAAATTATTCTCCTTCAATTACTTGTTTATTTGCCTTGAAAAGGCATTTTGCGGTTCAAAATCGGTTGCTGATCGCAACCTTTGAGCTGCCCTAACAGGGAGGCAATTAAGATACACGGACAACATGCACTGTGGAAGCTCTTTCACATTCAGTGAGTTAGACGGGCGCGACAGATTTAAATTGCTAGGATCCAACACAGAATGCTTGCTTACGTTGTCAAAAAATTAATAACTTTCAATGACTTGTTTATTTGCCTTGAAAAAGGCATTTTGATGTTCAAAATTGGATTTCCTGATGGCAATCTTCACGCTGCCACAACACGGGAGAATAATGGCAGTCTGGCGACAAACGCTGAGAAAAACCGCGCTGCTCCTGAGACGTGGTGACCAACCACAGGGCTAGTGCTGCTGCTAAGGAAGGGCGACTGCTGTTGTCGCTGTCTAGAACTATTATGAGCGGCTTCGGTTGAAACAGGCTCTTATATAGGCCAAATAGCATGTTATGAATTGCAAGGTATATGATTCTGTCGACCGTGCTTGGGAAGCAATCATATAACGACCAATCAGAGTTCGAATTTTTCGTTTTGACAAGGTTTGACTACTTTCAATAGTACAATAGTGCGAATAATAAAATTACAACTATCTTCTTTTGGGAAGAATCTTAGAAGATTTTCCAATCTATTGCTGCAAGAACGAAGGCAATCCATCGAATACTAACCGAGTTATTGGCATTTGAAATTGGACATATTTTTCACTTTTTTCGGTTTTAGATTTTCATTTCACATCCCTATGTAGCCGAACTTCCTGATAGAAGTATTCTACTTCAAAACAGCACTAATGCATCACAGTATCACACAGAATCACCGGTTTGATTTTCAACAAGCAAAAATTATAGACAGACACAACAAACCACAAGCACTCCCGTTTTTAAAAATTTGCCATATTGCCAACACAGAAAATAGCATAAACAAACGCACAGACACTGAGGGACTGAACACCATATACGCTGGTATTATACACTCGATAAAGAACATCAACCAAAACAAAACAGACAACCATGACAACCAATCCACTACCACCACAACTCAAAGCTGTACAATCTCTCAAACACACCCTTAGCAAGCCGTCAAGAATTAGTAGACTACAGAGGAAGACGCAAAACCAACAGCTTAAAATATTTATTACCCGATTAAAGTGAAATTGCCATAAAAGTGCTTGAAAAAAGTAAGTGCTAGAAAAAGCTCTAGAAGCTTATACAGTGTAGCACACAAAAGTAGGTACACATGCAGTAAGTACAGTTTATAGAGGAAAGTTACAAATCTGTTTTACAACAATACCTTTTACATATAGCCAAAGTGGGACGCCATTTGTAATACACACCAGACAACCGATGTTGGACACCAACACACTTAACAATAGAACGATTATCCTTTCTGTAAGTAAGCTAACACAGACATAAAACATAAACCAGTAACGAAAGAGGAAAACAACACACAATGTATATTTTCAGACTCCTTGAAAAAGGTGAAATAAAGTCACCGAAACTGTCGGAATAAGGAAAAAAACAAATCGTTTTTGCTAGTATACACGGACTGATTAAGCCGATAAACCCATCAAACTAACCGTTTCAGTCGTCATATAAACATATATATATATATATATATATATATATATATATATATATATATATATATATATATATATATATATATATATATATATATATATATATATATATATATATATATATATATATATATATATATATATATATATATATATATATATATATATATATATATATATATATATATATATATATATATATATATATATATATATATATATATATATCTATATATATATATATATATATATATATATATATATATATATATATATATATATCTATATATATATATATATATATATATATATATATATATATATATATATATATATATATATATATATATATTTTTTTTTTTTTTGTTTCAGGTGAAGGGGAAATTTGCATCCAAACCCCTGAGGTGACCAACCTCAGGGAGTGTGGGGTTGGTTTGAATCAGTGACCGGACCCACTAAAACCCCTTCAGTCTCCAGCCCATAATACTCCCCGGGACCACCGCTATGTATTGCTTCGGGGAGCGGCTTTTGTGCTCTGTGCACCCTCTTGGTTCTTTAGGTCTTTTTGCTAACTTAGCTAACTAACCTGGAGACTGGCCGTTAGCTAACACTGGCGCGTCGGTGGTCAACCTGTCGCCTGTTTTGCAATTCTAAAACTATTTGAGAGGCGGCTGTACAAACCGCCCTCCAAATGTTTGGGTCTTTACACATCCTCCGAACTAGGTTGTCCGGAGTGGTGTCTGGCCCGCTCACTACCATCATGTCGCTCCGCGCATGCACAAAACGAGGGCACACGAAGAAGACATGCTCAGCAGTCTCTTCCGCTTCCGCGCACTCGGGACACATGGGGGACCCCGCATGCCCGAATCTGTGTAGATACTGCCTAAAGCAACCATGGCCTGACAGAATCTGTGTCAGATGGAAGTTCACTTCTCCATGGCGCCTCCCGACCCATCCGGATACATCCGGTATAAGTCGATGCGTCCATCTACCCTTCACGGAATTGGACCACTCCTGCTGCCATCTGATCATCGAGAATAATCTTCTGGTACCTCGTATGCCCCTTGTGTCACGTTGATCGAAGCATTCTACGTCCTCCTTAATGGCTATGCTGATAGGCATCATGCCGGACAGGACGCAGATTGCGTCATATGACACAGTTCGATACGCGCTCGCAACCCTCAGGCACATGAGCCTGTAGGTACTTTCCAACTTACTCCGATGTTTACTAGTACCTAGTGCTTTGGACCACACTGGCCCGCCGTATCTCAGTATGGACGAAGTCACGCTAGCTAGAAGTTTCCGCTTGCTGCCGTACACTGCTGAGCTATTGGACATCATGCGAGATAATGCTGCAATAGCCATTGAAGCCCTCTTACAGGCATATTCGACATGGCTCCCGAAGGCGAGCTTGTCATCGATCATCACCCCCAGCAGCTTCAGGCAGCGCTTAGAGGCGATGGTGCAATTCCCGACACTGATCAACGCCTGTTGCTTCGACTTGCGGTTATTGACAACTGAAATCTCCGTCTTATGATGCGCCAGCTCCAGTTTTTTGGAGCGCATCCAGTCCTCGACGACGCTTATAGAGTGCGAAGCCGTCAACTCAACCTCCTCGATTGACTCGCCGTAGACCTCAAGTGTGATGTCGTCCGCAAACCCAACGATCACAACCCCTTGGGGGAGCTTTAGTTTCAGCACTTCATCGTACATGATATTCCACAGTACCGGGCCCAGGATGGAACCTTGTGGAACCCCTGCGGTAATTGGGACACAATTTTGACCCTCGTCTGTGCTGTAAACTAGCACACGATTCTGGAAATAATTTCCCAGAATCCTGTACAAAGACACCGGAATGTCTAGTTTCCGAAGCGAGTGGGCTATGGAATCCCAGCTAACACTATTGAACGCATTTTTCACGTCCAACGTGACGATTGCGCAATAGCGAATGCCCCATCTTTTACGCTGGAGTGCTACCTCTGCTGTTTTGGTGACGGACAGAATAGCATCCACCGTAGACTTGCCTTTTCGGAAGCCGAACTGGTTACTCGACAGACCGTTTGCACTTTCGGTGTACCTAACCAGTCTATTGAGAATAACCTTCTCGAGCACCTCACCCGCCGTATCGAGCAGACATATCGGTCTGTATGCCGACGGGTCACCAGGTGGTTTCCCTGTCTTCGGCAATAAGACCAGCTTCTGTCGCTTTCATCTCTCTGGGAATGTACAGTCATCCAGGCACTTCTGCATGACTTCCCGGAATAGTCTGGGGGCCTCTTTGATGGCCTTCTTCACAGCCAGATTCGGAATCCCATCCAATCCCGGTGCCTTGCTCACCTTCAGGGAGTTGGCGATCGCGATGAGTTCCTCATTCGTAACCGTTTCCGCCTCCTCTGCCTCGGCACGGCTAACGCCGTCACTCATATATTGGGTGTTCGGCAGGTTGGCCGACCATCTCTGGTCTGAGTTTGAGATACTGGAACGTCGGTGAAGTGACTCGCCAGCCGGAGGCCAAGGATTTGGCTCGTGGCGTGGAAAGAGTCCCTCTATGATCCGCTCAAGCATCGCTGGTGATTTTTCTGCGGGCGCCATCGCACCCTTAGTCTTGGCCATCACCATCCTATAGGCGTTACCCCACGGGTTAGTGTTGGCACTAGCGCACAGTCTTTCGAAGCACGCACGTTTACTAGCTTTTATTGCTCTCTCAAGCGCCGCTCTTGCGGAACTGAATGCCCCTCGACGATCTTCCCTTTCTTCGTCGGTTCGCGCACGTTGAATCCTTCTTCTCGCTTGAAGACACGCTCTGCGGAGGTCCGCTATCGCGTCGGTCCACCAGTAGACTGGTGGCCTTCCATGCCTAGGCTGGCGGTTCCTAGACATAGTGGCGTCGCACGCCCGCGAAAGTAATGCAACAAGTTGATCAGCGCTCAGGTTACGAGTTCTGCTCGCCTCGTGTTCTAGTCTAATTGCTTCCGCAAATACCTCTTCGTTGAAGTGCGATATCCTCCACCCGCGAGGAGCTGGAGTGTTAATTCTACTCGCCACATGCGGTCTCGTTTTACAGTCTACGCTATAACGGACCGCCAGATGGTCGCTATGAGTGTAGCCATCGTCTACCCTCCAGTTCGTGATCAATCCTGGACTACAGAATGTCACATCGATGATCGACTCCGCGCCGTTTCTACTGAAGGTGCTCTTCAAGCCGACGTTGGCCAGATCTATGTTGAGCTTCGCCAAAGCCTCCAACAAGATCCGGCCTCTCTGGTTTGTGCGTCGACTTCCCCACTCAGTTGCCCATGCGTTGAAGTCGCCCGCCACTACCAACGGTGATAGACCGATCAGCTCCCCGGTGGCTCGGTCGATCATCCTTGCGAACTGCTCGGTAGACCAACGAGGCGGAGCATAGCAGCTGCAGTAGTACACTCCGTTCACCTTGGCAACCGCGTATCCTTTCGTTTAAAGTTGACACTATCTCTTGAACCGGGAACCTGCTCGTCGTCCATATTGCCGCCATACCGGACCCGTCCGAAATCCAGTTACCGTTTCCGGAAGGAATTCGGTAGGGGTCCGAGATTATGGCGATGTCCGACAACGACTCAGTGACTGCTTGGTATAGCAGTTGCTGAGCCGCGAAGCAGTGGTTCAAATTTAGCTGTGTCACTCTCACGCCCGTGGCTTGCTAGTTGGCTTACCGGCCGTGCACCTCGGGCCTCCCATTATGTGCTTTGCGTCACGCTTCCCGGCGCACGCCAAGCACTTCGGGGGCTCTCCGCAGTCTTTGCTTTTGTGGCCTGCAGCACCGCACCGCCTGCATAGGGAGCTCCTGTCAGGCTCTTTGCAGCTAAAGGACTTGTGTCCTTGCTCGAAGCATCGAAAGCAGACCTCCGGCGGCTGGTAGATGCTGAGTGGGCACATTGACCAGCTCACTTTGAGCCTCGCTACCTTTAGCGCCTGGTTTGCGTCTACTGACGGAAGCCTGACAGTGGCGGTCTGGGTTCCTACTGGGCCTTTGCGCAGTCGTACAGCCTCTGGTGCCACAACCACTACGCACTGCTCCTTGAGGGCATCCACTACTTCGCATGCCTCGGTGACTTCGTCCAGGTATTTAAGTTGTAGGGTTACCTGCGACGTGAGTGCCCGAACCTGCACTCTATCTCCAAGCGCCTCTTGGGCCAATGCCCGATAGGCTGGGCCCTTGTTTCTGGCTTCCTTGCGGAGCTCAACGATCATTTCTCCCTTGCGGGATCGGCGGATGCTACGCACATCTGCCCCCAGATCTTTGAGCTTCGCATCGCCTCTCATTGCCTTAAGGACTTCCGAGTACTTTGACTCTTCTGTCTTAAGGATGAGTGCGTCGCCCTAATTTTTAACTTTCTTCGTCGCAGGATTTGTAACCGGGTGCGGTTCTTTGGCCACCACTTTTTGGTTCCTACTCCTTCCCGGAACCGTTACCCACGGGTTACCGGGAGCCTTCTGCTCCTTGGCTGCCACCGTGGGCGTTGCTTGCGCCACTCCTACACCGGTCTGAGGGCTGTTTGCGATTAAACGCTTCTTGGTGCCCCCGGGGGCCGTCTCTCCTGGGGACTGTCGCGTTCGTTTGGCAGCTGGTCCTGTCGCGCAAACCACCGCAAACGTGCTGGCGTCCGTTTGGACCGACTTCATCGCCAGCTCGGTCACCTTCGTCTCCCTTTCTCCGCAGCCGCAGCTTTCATTTCGAGCTCGGCATGCTCCTTTTTCGCAGCATCGACGGAGGACCGAAGCATGTAGAGGGCCTGCTTCAAGTACTTCGTTGTATTGCTGCGATAGCATCGAGCTGCTCAGACAGGGCCACTACCCTCGGTAGCGTGTCCCGCTGTCTTCCGACCGCCTTTAATAGCTGTGGACCAGCCACCGCGATGTCTTGCGTAGATCCGGTAGGCGTACTGCCTTTACCGTCTTCGCAGGCGACCTTCACTGCATCCGTCTCCACTTTTCTAGGCGGAGACCGCTGGATGCCACCTCGCGCAAATTGGTTTTCCAACCCATCTGCCCCCATCTCCAGAGTTTTGTTTTGCTGCATTTTTGTTTATTGGGCCCCCCTACCAGCCGCTATCCTTATCCATAATGGAGTAGTCGCCTAAATGGTCCCAAGGTAGTCTATGCCGGAGCAGTGAGGCCATGGCTAGGGGCGGCTGCCATAGCGCCTTATGGGCAACTATGACACCCCCGACCGGCGCAAGTCAGGAAAAGACATCTGATCATACTCCTGCCGGGTTCCCACCAGGCAATGGACTCGGAACGTACTGGAAGGCCTGCCAGGTTTTACGGGACGGAGACCCCTGCACCGGTTGTAATCTCGCCGTTTCAAGCCGTTATCACACGACATTACTAAGGGAGCTCGGCGCAGGTGCCAGCCCAAAATCATGGTACGAAAACGAAATCCGACTCTTATCCTATAGTGATGCGACCAGTTGCCGTAATTGGGAACATTACTGGCATCAGTCCCAATGGGCGGTATAGTGCATTTGGGTGGTGGGAGCGGCACTACTCGCTCCGTCGGAGCTGCTTCCGGCCAGTGTGGCTTTTGCGAGAATTCAGCGGCCCAGTGCCTGAATCTCGCCACGACCTAGGCTAGCTCCCGCTGATGGTCCGGGACTGCTTGCTAGCAGTGGGCACTTCCGTGGCCTTCGGTAATTACCGATTACCGACCCGTGGTGGCATACAGCCTTGCCATATATATAACGAACAAACTAATATATAGCCATATATAAGTGTTGTCAGATAAATTATATTTGTATTTGAAAACTAAATTTACATTTTAAACATTTTAAATTTGATGATTTCATCGTGTTCTTTGGAAAATTTCACATTAGAAACAATTATCATCCCGAGGCAATATGAGCCAATCTCGAGATATAACATATTTACGAAAAAAGTTGTAAACTTCGTAATTAATTTCTCTTACAATTTATAGACGTAAGACACCCAGAAAATAGTGATAGGTGAATTTTGAAAAAAAACAACCAAGGAATCAAGAAAAATATTATTTTTGACCGGAAGTGTTGCCAGATAGATTATTTTTGTATTTTGAAACTAAATTTGCATTTTTCGGCAAATGCAGCTAATTTTATTTTAAATTTGATGGTTTCATCGTATTTCTTGGAAAATCTTACGTAAGAAACACTTATAACCCCGTGGTAATATGAACCAATCTCGAGATATAGCATTTTTACGAAAATAGTTCTGAGTTTCGTAATTAATTTTTCGTAAAAATGTTATATCTCAAGATTGGCTCATATCACCACGGAGTGGTTAGTGCTTCTTACGTAAAATTTTCTGAGAAACACGATGAAACCATCAAATTTAAAATAAAATTAGCTGCATTGGTCAAAAAATGCAAATTTATTTTAAAATACAAAAATAATCGAACTGTCAACACTTCCAATCAAAACAATATTTTTTCTCGAAACAATATTAAAACTCGAAATTTCGCGAAATTTGAGGAAAAATTCTTTGAATTTAGTTGAATTCCACTAGATAGTTCGCGAAATTAAACGTCCAATTTCGACGCTCACGGAATACATATCACCATATTTCGAACCAATTTCCCAATGCAAATTATTACTATATTTTCTGCGTCGCTGCGACCGGGCCCATATGAATGCGTAGATAGAAGGTGACAAACTAAACCTTCTCTTTCGCTTTTTGAAAGTCTCATTCATTGTTTTATTGCTCACAACGCTAGTGTCAACATCGCAGCTGCTACGAAAAATAAGAAACCGATGCAAGCAAGTGTTTTTATACAGGAATTACTTTGATTCAAGTTTTGTTATCCGTCATTTTTTACCTTTATATTTTTTATTATTTTATTTTTTCACTAATAAAAGTCAGACTTGAAGGAAGAAACTCTCAACCGGTAATTTTTGTTCTTGAAGATATGACCGGCTGTCCCGAGCCCTCCAAGAAACATTGCTTTTTTTAGTACACCCAACACAAACGGGAAAGATTTTATTACTCTAGAACAACATTTTGTTACCTTTTGTGACTTGTGACCGCGCATTAGCCATAAAAGTAATAACCAAAAAGTAACAAAATATATAACGGCTACACGCTTGTATGTGTTTTTGCATGAGAACATACAACCAAAAATCGCGATACATGTGTATCGAGACTTCACTTTGCTGCATTTGTATTGATGCAACGATCAGGTTTATTTCTGTCCCCTTTATTCACACATAATCAGAATCTCATCCGTCAACCTCAAATGTCTGATTAGAAACACCACTGTTTCGTTCCCCAGTGTTTACTTAAAATGGAAAAAATGTAATACCGTGTGACCAAAGTTGCCGGAGTTGCGAATGTTGTTCTGCAGATCCAAATGAGTTTCCATGAAGCAAAAAGTGTATGTTTCATAGATTGCAAGAAAACAAATGTTTGTATTTTTTCTAACGCAGTTTACAGATTGGGGTGTGATTTCAAGACGCATTTCAAGTTTTTGAAATCATCAACGTTTGCATACTGTATGACGGGGAAATATGCTGTTTGGCAGCTCTTGTCTTATTTTTTCTCTAGTCCGTATGCGTACAACGAACAAACTAATACACGCACACCGGATGAATGGGAGATAAAAGAAACTAGTAACATGTGCAACATATGTGACGGTAGGTGTTGTTTTTTCACTGGAGATGAAAAGGGAGCATTTTTCGACAGGGAAAATTTTGCATACGGTAGAAACGACCATTATTAGATAGTCGTACTACCGTAGCACTTGCAAAATATATGACAGTATGTGTTGTTACTTGACTGGAGAAGCACTTTATTGTTTTTCAAGTAACAGATTTGTTACCTAAAGGGCAATTTTGCGTTATGGCTTTTAAAGTAATAAGGAAAATTTTGGCGGAATCCGTTCTAGTTTCTTTCTTAATAAATAAAAACTACTGGAAGATGTTGAAATTCTGATTTTAAGAAATTATAAATATAAACTAGTATTTTCAATTATTTAAAAGTCCTGTAAGTTTTACGTATATTTTACGTACATAAAAATATGGTAACTCAAGTTTTTTTCAGGGTTAAGGCAATGAACACTTATGATTTTTGATTTTCTCCTAGAAGGGCGAATTTCTTTCAAAACCAAAGCTCTTAAGCTCTGCCTTAGGAGCCAAATGTCTTTTGCCAATCGACTAATTGAGCATTATCTGTATTGTGTGAAAAGTGTGTGCAACTAGGCTCTCCAGTGTCACTCTTTCTTTTGAGAAATTTCAACAAAATCAGTGTCGAACAAGCGGTCATGTTACCACATAGGTGACTATTGAATTTTATAATCATCAATGCAGTTATTAACTCTAGGTAGTGTTCGACATTTTCTCGACTTCTAATACCTCCAGTAGACAAACCTCGGAAAAAGAGTATAAATGGTCGGTGTTAAGATAAAGTGGACTAAGTAGCAAAATTTGAAAAAATGCATTTATGAAAGTATTATTTAAGATTTTCTTAAGCAGCATTACACATCAATTAGAATTGATTTATCCGAGAAACAGCAGAAATAACGGCATTATTTTTTCTGAATGAATAAAGTAAGCGTTTATAGTGAGCAGTTGGAATGAACCAAGTCTTCACGTTCATCGTGACTACAAACCGGCCACCTATTGGTGAAAGCGTGCGAATGGAAGGAGATTTTTTGGATTGCTTTGTATCAGAGGACTCTTCTTGTCACACCTTATCGAAATCTGAAGAGTTCCACACACCACATGGTATTTAAATGTGTTTTGACGTGGGACTACGTCTTTGTTTACTATACTGGGATGCATTCTGTAAAATTGGAAATGAAACTGGCCAATGTTGCGTCAGATTCCAAACGTTAATAACAGCATAACCACATGATGGATAACAATAACCATTATGTTGTTGGATAGATTTTTTTTTAAAGGTTTAAAATTAGTTTATTTGACACGGCACGATACATTTTCTGTTTTACTGAGCCAAGTACAATTCGTATTAATTCTACGTTAGCAGGGAAAAGAGGGAGGCCTTTTATTTATTCTCGCGGCCGACTACGAGCTAGTGGGGATTTAAGGTGAGAGGAGGAAAATACAATTCTTGCTTAAAACTAATTAAGATATACGATCTATTTGTGTTTCTACTGGTGTTCTTTTTTGTTTTTTAAACATAGATTTAGGCTCTTCGTGTTCGTGTCTCCAGCGTCGTATACGGGTATTCTGACAAATAGACAAAAGAATATTAAATTTTAATGTCAGTCTTTTTCAAATAACAGTACAGTTGTGTCATGTACTGGAGATCACCGCTTCCCAGAATGTCTCTAACGGGTACGTTCGGTTGTTTTCCTCGGGCCCGGAGGGAATCTATAAGCTCGGACCTAACATCACAGAATTCGCCACACGACCAAACAACATGCTCGATGTCATGGTAGCCATCGCCACAAACGCAGTGATTACTGTCTACAAGCCCTATACGAAAGAGATGCGTGTTTAACGTGTAGTGATTGGACATAAGTCTGGACATCACGCGAATGAAGTCCCGACCTACATCCAACCCCTTGAACCATGCTTTCGTCGATACCTTAGGAAAAATGGAATGTAGCCACCGTCCCAGTTCATCTGAGTTCCATGATGATTGCCAACTGTTGAGTGTTCTCTGACGCAAAATGCTATGATATTCATCATAAGCAATTGGTCTTTCATAAATATCGCCATCAATAGCACCCACCTTAGCTAAAGAGTCAGCCTTTTCATTACCCGGAATCGAGCAATGAGAAGGGACCCACGCTAAGGTAACCCGGTAATTTTTATCTGTTAAAGCATTTTAAAACCGCCGTATTTTCCCCAGGAAATACGGGGTGTGCTTCACAGGCTTCATCGATCGCAGAGCCTCAATGGCACTGAGACTATCTGTGAAGATGAAGTAGTGGTCTATGGGTAGGGTTTCGATGATTCCAAGAGAGTACTGAATAGCAGCAAGTTCTGCGACGTACACGGAAGCAGGAGCATCGAGTTTGTAGGAGGCGGTAAAATTTTCGTGGAAAACACCGAAGCCAGTGGACTCATCTAGATTAGATCCGTCAGTGTAAAACCTTTTATCATAACTAACATGTTTAAACTTATTGGAAAAAATCTTAGGGATCTCTTGGGGTCGCAATTGATCCGGGATACCAAAAATGTCTTGTTTCATGGTGGTGTCGAAGAATATAGCATTATTAGAAGTATATAAAAGTGTGACATTGGAGGAATCGTATGAAGAAGGATTAATATCTTGAGCCATATAGTCAAAATATAAAGTCATAAATCTGGATTGAGATTGAAGGTCGACCAACCTCTCGAAATTTTCAATTACTAATGGGTTCATAACTGTGCATCGAATTAGCAACCGGTAAGAGAGATTCCAAAAACGATGTTTCAACGGAAGAATACCCGCTAACACTTCAAGACTCATCGTATGGGTCGACTGCATGCAACCCAAGGCAATACGCAAACAACGATATTGTATTCTTTCTAGTTTCAAAATATGCGTGTTCGCAGCGGAGCGAAAGCAGAAACAACCGTACTCAAGAACTGACAGTATTGTTGTTTGGTATAACCTCAGAAGGTCTCCTGGGTGAGCTCCCCACCAGGTTCCGGTAATCGTACGAAGAAAATTAATCCTCTGTTGGCATTTTCGTGTCAGATACCTAATATGACAAGCCCAGGTGCATTTTGAGTCGAACCAGACCCCGAGATATTTAGCGACTAAAACCTGAGAGATCGTTTTACCCGTTAGTAGATGCTGCAGCTGAGCTGGGTTATGCTTCCTAGAAAAAACGACCAACTCAGTTTTCTCCGGAGAGAATTCGATACCCAGCTTAAGAGCCCATTCAGACAAATTGTCTAAGGTATCTTGCAATGGTCCTTGCAGATCGCTAGCCTCGCTACCAGTAATGGATACAACGCTATCGTCTGCAAGTTGCCTTAGCGTGCATGAATTTGCAAGACATTCATCGATGTCATTGACGTAAAAATTATATAAGAGAGGACTTAAACATGAGCCCTGGGGAAGGCCCATGTAACTAATTCGGGAAGTTGTCGAATCGCCATGTGAGAAATACATATGCTTTTCTGACAACAAGTTGAGCAAAAAGTTATTCAAATTTGGTGAAAGTCCCTGCGAATGAAGTTTCGCGCTTAAAACTTCTACAGAGACAGAGTCAAAAGCCCCCTTAATATCCAAGAACGCAGAAGCCATTTGCTCTTTCCAAGCAAATGCGACTTGAATTTCAGTAGAAAGCAACGCTAGGCAATCGTTCGTCCCTTTGCCCCGGCGAAAGCCAAATTGAGTATCTGAAAGTAAACCGTTTGTTTCGACCCATTTGTCTAACCGTAAGAGGATCATTTTCTCCATTAATTTCCGGAGGCAAGAGAGCATCGCAATCGGCCTATATGAATTGTGATCAGAGGCAGGTTTCCCGGGTTTCCCAATAGCAATGACTTTTACCTTCCTCCAGTCATGCGGAACAATATTTAGCTCAAGAAACTTGTTGAACAAATTCAACAAGCGTCTTCTTGCAGAGTCGGGTAGATTCTTCAACAGGTTGAATTTTATTCTATCTAACCCTGGAGCCTTATTGTTGCACGACAGGAGAGCTATTGAAAATTCCAACATCGAAAATGGAGGCTCTTCCGTAGTTACTATAAACGCGTCGCGAAAGGTTTTCTGTTCCGGTACAGAGTCCGGACAGACCTTTTTGGCAAAATCGAGTATCCAGCGATCTGAATACTCCTCATTCTCATTCGAAACGTCACGGTTCCGCATGCGCCTGGCGGTATCCCAAAGAGTGCTCATCGCTGTTTCCCTCGACAACGCGTTTACGAACCGCCGCCAGTACCCGCGTTTTTTCGCCTTTACTAAGCTCTTCATCTGCCTGCCCAGTGCCTCGTACTTTCGAAGCAGGTTGACAGTGCCGTACTCCCGGTAGTCCTTATACGCCGCGGACCTTCGCACGTACAGCTCAGAGCACTCTTTGTCCCACCATTTGTTGGGAGGGCGCTGTCTAATCGTTACCCCGGGTATCGGTTTCGTCTGAGCTTGAGTCGCGGCGTCGATTATCAAGCCAGCTAAGAACGCGTATTCTTCCTCCGGAGGAAGTTCCTCGTGAGTCTCGATAGATTCCGCTATAATAGACTCACAAAGCTTCCAATCAATATTACGTGTAAGGTCGTAGGAAATATTGATTGGGTTCGGAGGAGTTGAACCATTAGCAATTGATATAACGATTGGAAGATGATCACTACCGTGGGGATCGTTGATTACTTTCCACTGGCAATCTAACGCTAGTGATGTCGAGCAGAGGGATAGGTCAAGCACGCTTTCACGCGCTGGAGGATTAGGTACACGTGTCGCTTCCCCAGTATTCAAAAGTGTCATATTGAAGTCGTCGATCAAGTTACAAATTAAAG
Organism: Wyeomyia smithii; assembly: GCF_029784165.1. Classification (NCBI taxonomy): domain Eukaryota; kingdom Metazoa; phylum Arthropoda; class Insecta; order Diptera; family Culicidae; genus Wyeomyia; species Wyeomyia smithii. The sequence goes on from NC_073694.1 coordinate 80,971,991, forward strand.
AAGATCGGTTGTCGTCGTACAGCGACCCCCATAGCGAACAGTGAGAGTTAAAATCTCCCAAAATCATAAAAGGTGCGGGAAGCAATTCTGCTATATCAAGGAGTTGCTTCTGTTCAATCCGCGCGGATGGGGGAATATGTAACGAAACAAGGCAAAGGTCTTTTCCATTCAAATTCGTTTGAATGGCAACAACTTCAATATTCGAGATCGAGGGGAGGTCGATTCTGAAAAAAGAATAGCACTTTTTGATCCCTAAAAGTAACCCTCCACCGTGTGAGTCTCGATCTCGACGAATAATGTTAAAATCGTGGAAATTGAGTTGATCGTTCGAATTGAGAAAGGTTTCACAGAGCGCGAATGCGTCACAATTGTATGTGTTTATCAAATGAGAAAATAAATCGAATTTGGGGATGATACTTCTGCAATTCCACTGTAATACAGTGAAAAAATTCCTAACCTCTTTCGCCGTATTAGTCATCAAAAGATATAATAGCTGAAATGAGGGGCCAAGTTGCTGCTAGTTGCTTCAAAAAGGTTTTCACTGTAGGAAAAAGGGCAAGAAGAATATTTTGTAGGGGATCTGGTATGTTGAATGTTTAAAATATCCAGTCCACAATATCAGAAAATTTTATGAACCCTGTTTCTTTTTTATCTTCTGATCGAGAAATGGGTGCACGAGGGGTTTTTGGTGTCCCAGGAAGCGGTGGGTACTCCTGGTTTGATTTGAAATTAAAACCGGGGGGTACTTGCTTCGGTTTTTCTTCACCGCTTCCTTTTTGTGTTGTCTTATTGGTCATTCCGCTAGGGGTTATCTTACGACCTTTGCGAGAAAGATTAGGAGAGTTGAGCATTCTCCTCTTCCTAGATCCCTCTGGCAAGGCATAGGAACACCCTTCGACGGGATCGTCAGATGTACCCTCATCAGTTGGCAAGAAGGAAAAGATGTTTCCTGTCGAGGGTGGCTCAGCACTCTTCAGCATTTCTGCAAAAGAGCGCTTTGATCGTTCCTTAAGGGAACGCTTGATTTTTTCCTCGCGCTGTTTGTACGCGGGACATGCCGGAAGGTCATGCCGAGTTCCCTCGCAATAAAGACACTTTTCAGTATCCCCACTGCAAGCGTTCTCAGCATGATTGCCTCCGCACTTGCTACAGCGTGCCTTGTTGCAGCAGTAGGTGGCTGTGTGACCTAACTGCTTACAGTTTTGGCAATGCATGACCCGCGGTACGAACAGGCGTACAGGTAGACGAACCCTGTCCAAGCGGACGTAGTTCGGCAGCGCGGATCCGGCGAATGTTACTCGGAAGGAATCCGAAGGGAGGAATTGCTTCTTCCCTTCTTCGATGGATACTGAATGCAATTGCTTGCAATCCAGTATCTTTACACTTTGCATCAAGGGGTTTTTTAAACAGCCAACTCCATGACGCAAAATGTCATCGACAGTGAGATTCCCCTCGGTAACCACACCGTCGATTTCTACATCCTTGGCAGGGATGTACACGCGATACTCTCTTGTGAAGAGCTCGTAGCCAGCAATTTCGTTTGCTTGCTTCAAGCTACTCACGACAACTCGCAGTTTGTTCGGCCTCACCTTCGTAATCTCGGTTACGGCCGAAAAATGTTTTGCCAGGTCTTTGCCAATTTGAATAATATTCAATGGCTTCTTTATGGGCCGGAAAAAAACAACGTAGGGACCGCCAGCGGCATCTGGGTAAGCTTTTACCCGTACTTCCGGTACTCTTGGTACAGGACTTGGCAAAGGGGAGGGCACAGGGGAAGGTAGGGGTGAGCTGATGGGAGAAATTTCAATTTCTTCCCCGTTTGTTTCCACCTCCAGGAAAAGTTGCACCTGCATGTCGTCCATTTTGCGGGAGCGTTACGCTCTACCGCACAAAAAAGATAAATATTCGAATATGGGGGGGGGTTCAAGTAGTTGATATTAAATTTTAAAAACAATTTTTCAATCTACAATGGATCAAATAAAAAAAAGACAGTAATACTAATACTAATAACAATAGTAATAATAATAATAATAATAATAATAATAATAATAATAATAATTGTAGTAATAATAATAATAATAACAATAATAATAATATCAATAATAATATTAATAATAATATTATAACATAGTAATAATATTGATAATTATAGTAAAAATTCTAAATGTAATACTTCACCGAACGTCTAAGCCACGACCTCACGGCTGATAGTTGGATTAATCGAGTGTCTCCGCAGAACAAACAATGACGATCCAGCTTCGTGTTGTGACACAGTGGCCGTATCTTACACGCGACCTTGTAGATGCCACTTGTAGTTGACTTCCACTCGCTCGATCGTATGGTGGTCCGTGCTGCTAGCGGGGTAGCAGCGGTGCGGGAGAATTATTCTTGCTGATATATCAGCTGCGTATCGAATCACTGGCGGGGTAGCCTGCCCCTACCAGTGTGCAGATGTTTCTGCCGATATACAACAGGCTATTGGCTATTGTTAGGTTTTAGTAAAGCGGGCAATGTATGTAGTTTTACAAGTATGCGCAAAATAAACGATTTGCGATTTGAACTTGGAAAAAAATTCTTATCAAGACGGGGCTCGAACCCGCAACTTCCGGTGTTTTGAATAATGAAAACTACTGGGAAGATAATTTTCCTAAAAATGGTATCTTATCACCCTCTACTACTGCGTCTCCTTCATTGGCCAAAACACCACGCCAAAAATATCGGAGATTGTGGGTCCGTGTCTCGTCTGGATGAACACATTCTGTTCTCGTTCATTTTTCGCATACTTGTATAATTACATACATTGTCCGCTTTGGGAAAAGTTGTAATTGCCAAAATTTTTAGCATTGTTTTAAAGTCAGCATAGATTGGTTTCAATACTGCCAGATATTTTATCAAAAATATTTTAAATCTGTTATCAAAGAAGCATACTTTATTTATGAATGAACAAAATGAACATGGTCCGCTCTGATTGAACACATAACTCAGAAATGTTCATTTTGTTTATGAACGACACAAAATTTTACAATTTCAAAAGTAAATTCAGATTATTTATAGTAGTGACTAGCTGACCCGGCCAACTTCGTCCCGCCTATTTTGGTGTTTAATTCAATAATTTCAATCATTTCGAATCCATTGATTCCTTGCGATTTGTTTATATCGTTTGAAATGATTGGTTTTATCGGAATGACAACATCCTCAATTTCTGGCTTTTGACAACATCCTCAATTTCTGGCTTTTGTGTCTATTCCGGAAATATATTGGGTGCATTTCAGTTATTTCCGTTGTTTTCTAGAAACTGAAAGTGGTCATCTTCGAATTCAAAATGGTGTCCAGGGTCAATGCTTGGCTTCTTTACATCATTTCGATTGCGGACATATCCATATGTAGTAGTATTCGGTTATTTTCGGCTGTTTCCCAGAAGTTGCCATTTAACAATTCAAACTGGTGTCTGAGGTCAATTTTTAGCTCCTTGCATCATTCTGGATCTGGTGATACTAATATTGGGTGGTATTTGGTCACTTCAGACTATTTTTCAAAAACCGTAAGACGCCATCTTGGATTTTAAAATGGCCCCTGAGCGTCATTCTGGTTTGAGAAACACCCATATTGGGTGTTATTTGGTCATTTTCGGCTGTTTTTCAGAAACCGGATGTGACCATCTTCGAATTCAAAATAGTGTCTGTGGTCGATTCTAGCTCCTGTGTATCATTCTAGTTCCGAAGATACTCATATTGTATGAAAATCGGCCATTTTTGGCCGTTTTTTTAGAAACCGGAAGTTGCCTTTTTTTTCCTGTTGGGTACATTTTCCACTGCAACAAGTAATTTGATCTATTGTGGCGGGCCCGTTTGATGTAAGCCTCATCAGAGTGTCCTACCACTATTTGATTGGGTGGTTTCCACTTGCTGATTATAGGCATCGTCCCATAAAGAATTATTGAACGAATAAAGTTCACTGCCTTATTTGGAGAAGTCATCCAAACATCTAATGGTTGTAATATGTTTTAATCAAAAAATTGCTTCCTCTTTTGTAAGTGTGCTTCGCAGTCACATAGTAAATGTTCCGAGGTTTCTCTATCTTGGTTACAGAAGCGGCAGGCTTCATCTTGCAACTTACCTATCTGCTTTAAGTAATATTTGCTTGAGCAGTGACCCGTCACAAGGCCACTGAAGGTACAAAGATCTTTTTTTGGAGATATTAAGTAGTTTTTGAGTTACTGTTTTGTTGGGTGATATAAATCTCTTCGATTGTCGAGCTGTCTCATTGTTTTTGCAGATGTTATCTATTGTTGATTTTTCCCACTTTTGAGTTCTATTTTGAGGGCACATTCTGAAATCCCACAAAATGGTTCTGGTCCTAAAAATGGTTGCGTTGATCCATTTCTCGCCAACAGATCAGCTCTTTCATTCCCTTCAATACCACAATGTCCAGGTACCCACAATAGGTTCACTTTACTATTTCTAGCTGCCTGTTGTAGTAATTGAATACAATTCCAAACCAATTTTGAAGTACAGGAAGCGGATTTCAGTGCTTTTAGAGTAGCTTGACTATCCGAAAAAATACAGATATTTGCATGTCTATAGTTGCGTCGTAAACACACTATAGCGCCTTCAATTATTGCTTGTATTTCTGCTTGAAACACAGTTGGCCATTCCCCCGTCGGTATAGATATGTTGACTCCGGGACCTGTTACCCCAGCCCAAACTCTATTGTTCAGCCTGGAACCATCCGTGCAGAAAACTATTGAGCCTGATTGAATACTAGGCCCTCCTGAAGTTGCCATCTTACAATTCATAATGGTGTCTGAGGTCAATTTTTAGCTCCTTGCCTCATTCTGGTTCCGGAGATACTCATATTGGGTGGTATTTGGTCACTTTAGACTGTTTTCCGGACACCGGAAGTCGCCATATTACAATTAAAAATGTTGTCTGAGATCGATTTGTGGCTTCAGTGAATCATAACAATTCCGGAAATACCCATATTGGGTGGTATTTGGTCATTTTCAGCTGTTTTTCAGAAACCGGAAGTCACCATCTTGGATTTCAAAATGGCATTAGGAAACAATTTCTGGCCTCTGAACGTCAATCTGGTTAAAGAAACAATCATATTGGGTGGTATTTTGTCATTTTAGGCTGTTTTCCAGACACCGGAAGTCGCCATCGTGGATTTCAAAATGGCATTAGGAAACAATTTCTGGGCTCTGAGCGTCAATCTGGTTGAAGAACACTCATATTGGGTGGTATTTTGTCATATTTGGCTGTTTTCCAGACACCGGAAGTCGCCATATTTCAATTCAAAATGTTGTCTGAGGTCGATTTGTGGCTTCAGTGCATCATAGCAATCCAGGAAATACCCATATTGGGTGGTATTTGGTCATTTGCCGCTGTTTTTCATAAACCGGAAGTCGCATCTTGGATTTCAAAATGGCATTAGGAGACAGTTTTTGGCCTCTGAGCGTCATTCTGGTTGAAGAAACACTCATATTGGGTGATCTTTGGTCATTTTCTGCTGTTTTCCGGACACCGGAAGTCGCCATCTTACAATTAAAAATGTTGTCTGAGGTCGATTTGTGGCTTCAGTGCATCAAAACAATTCCGGAAATACACATATTGGGTCATTTGCCGCTGTTTTTCAGTAACCGGAAGTTGGCATCTTGGATTTCAAAATGGCATTATGAGACAGTTTTTGGCCTATGAGCGTCATTATGGTTAAAGAAACCCTCATATTGGGTGGTATTTGTTCATTTTTGGCTGTTTTCCGGACACCGGAAGTCGCCATCTTACAATTCAAAATGTTGTCTGAGGTCGATAGGTTGATTTGTGGCTCCAGTGCATCATAACAATTCCGGAAATACCCATATTGGGTGGTATGTGGTCATTTGCCGCTGTTTTTTAGAAACCGGAAGAAAACATCTTGGATTTCGTAATGGTATTTGGAGACATGCCAGAAGAAGGAAGGGTGTCGAAACATTAATGACATGTTTGTTACACCTAAAAACATTCACTTACCAAATTTGGTTATATTTGCTTGATTGGTTCTCGAGCTGTGCGGAATTTGAGTTTCATTTGTATGGGACCCCTCCTTTATAGAAGAAGGAGGGGTGTCGAACCATTATGGATATTTTTGTTACCCCTAAAAACATTCACCTGCCAAATTTGGTTCTATTTACTTGGTTAGTTCTCGAGATGTGCAGAAATTTGTGTTCCATTTGTATGGAACCCCTCCCTCATAGAAGAGGGAGTCGAACCATTATGGACATATATGTTACCTCTAAAAACATTCACATACAAAATTTGGTTGTATTTGGTAGATTGGTTCTCGAGCTGTGCGAAATTCGTGTTTCATTTGTATGGAACCCCTCCCTTTCAGAAGAGGGAGGAGTGTCGAGCCAATATGGACATATTTGTTACTCCTAAAAACATCCACATACCAAATTTGGTTCCATTTGCTTGGTTAGTTTTTGAGATGTGCAGAAAAAACCCCTCCCTTCCAGAAGAGGGAGGGGTCTCAAACCATCATAGGAACCTTTCTCGGCCCCTAAAACCTCTACGTACAAATTTTCACGTCGATCGGTTCGGTAGTTTCCGAGCCTATATGAATCAGACAGATAGACCGGACTGCATTTTCACAGGTATAGATTCTGATTTTGCACTTGATGATTTTATTAAGGACAAGGATAACCTAGAAAGGTTAAAACCAGGATAATTTCACATAAATTTATTAAGTAAAAACAACTATTCGTTTGTTGCATCACAACATTCCATTCTAACCATTGATTTGTCGAAACAAATACAATTTTTTATTTGTTTTAACAATTTGTATTTATATTGATTTATATTATATTGAACTGATTTTGCACTTGATGATTTTATTAAGGACAAGGATAACCTAGAAAGGTTAAAACCATGATAATTGCACATAAATTTATTAAGTAAAAACAACTATTCGTTTGTTGCATCACAACATTCCTTTCTAATCATTGATTTGTCGAAACAAATACAATTTTTTATTTGTTTTAACAATTTGTATTTATATTGATTTATATTATATTGAACTTACAACACTGGTTTTTTTTTTTCAATTGACACACTACATGAGTTGAAAAGTAACTTTATCTTATATAAAAAAATTGCGTGAAAATATTTGCGAACAGAAGAGTGAATGTATATATATATATATATATATATATATATATATATATATATATATATATATATATATATATATATATATATATATATATATATATATATATATATATATATATATATATATATATATATATATATATATATATATATATATATATATATATATATATATATATATATATATATATATATATATATATATATATATATATATATATATATATATATATATATATATATATATATATATATATATATATATATATATATATATATATATATATATATATATATATATATATATATATATATATATATATATATATATATATATATATATTAAGCGAGAATGCTTAAGTTCTTTGATAACCAACAATGGCCTTGTTAACGTTCCTGATTTCTTTTATATATTTTATTGATTGACAACATTAAAGAACACTTTTCTACCAACAATCGTGTAATAATAAGATCTTCACAAGCTTAGGTTTAATTTTTATTTCAGATTATTTTTCACCGAACATTAGACATAATTTTTAAAATATAAATACACTAAAGTCGATTTTTACGCGAGGGGTACGTGCCGCGTAAAAAAACGCGTAAAAAACCGCGTAAATTCCGGAATCCGCGTTAAAAAAAACCGCGTAAATTCCGGAATCCGCGTAAAAAAACATCGTTAATTTTGCATTCCGAATGAAGGGAAACCGAAATCCGGGCAAAAAAAATACCGCGTAAATTCCGGAGTCCGCGTAAAAAAACCGCGTAAATTCTGGAATCCGCGTAAAAAGCGACCTTAGTGTACATCTGTCGTGCATGTTTTTTTGTTAAATATATTTTATGTGTTTTTCTAGACAAAATCAAATAGCACTTTTCACCAATAATCATGTGGTAATATGCTTTTTCACAAGCCTAAATTCTCAGGTTTCGTTTCACTTGTTTTTACCTGAGGGGAGACAAGTGGGTATAGAATTGCATCCACTTTGGGAACCACTCGCTGATTGGTTGAAATTGAAAACCCCGAGTGCGTTAAAATTTATCATCAGGCTTGCTGGCAGTGTTGCTGAACATGTTTCGTTGTTTTGATTTATGTTTTTTTATGATGTCACTTATTGTAATCTAAAAGATTTCCAAGTGAACATTCAAAATAAAATACAAAGCGTACAAATACGGGTGTAGTAATAGATCGACTTGGATCATCACTTATATCAATTACCAAATAATCTAAAAGCGCGCAAGGAGTTTATACGGTTTTGCGTGAAGCATGAATACTGAACAGCATACCACTGCTCAATGTCGGAAGTAAATAGTGTAAGCTTATTTTTACTTTTGATTCCGTTTTGGATTAAGTTTGGAACATACCTGTTGAGGCATATTGCTTATGCGGAGAGTACAATTCAGATGGGTCAATGATGAATCATAATCATTGATGGATGACACATTTGATTTTAAGGATATTAAAGATGCAGACAGGGCCGGCGTCACATTGTTTTCCCGAGTGGGTAGTAAGCAATGGAGGGGGATAATTCCGTGTGGGTAAGTACCCACAGAGACATTTTCCGAGTGGGTACTACTACCCACACTACCCACATGAACCGCCGGCCCTGGATGCAGATTCTCCGGTAACCCTGAGACGGTAAAACTATCGCCTGCAGGAGGATTTGTGCATAATGCTGATACAAACATTCAAGTATTTTCCGAGTGAATAACATCACTTACAAAAATACAACAGGTATCATCGAGGGGGGTGAGTAAGAAGAGTAAGAAGCCAGATGTCTCCCCTTAGGTTTTTACTGAACGTGAAACATATGTTTGAAAATAAAAGTTCACAACTGACACGCAATCCACGAAAATTACAACAGGGATCATGAAGGTATCAGAATAAGAAGATGAAAATCCTGTTGTCGAAAATTACAACAGGGATCATGAAGGTATCAGAATAAGAAGAGTAAAAAGCCTGTTGTCGCACTACAGTAAAATTAGGAATCGACAACAGATATCGATAATCGATTGTATGCAATATTTAGTAAAAAACTTCGATAATGCGTAGAAGCTTTTTTCAAATCGAGAAATATCGGCATACAATTCGGTCGCGAAAGCAAAATATGTCAATATAACAACTCTTTAGCACATGTGTCACCAGGTCTAACCCGATTCCTCAGTTTGGTTGCAAAGCAATAATCAGAAAAGGAAATGAAAAGTTTCACGCGGCCTTTCGGCTTATGATGTAACTTTTATCATCTCGTAACAGTATATACGGCGACAGTGATTAACTCTGATCTGCAGCCTGACCGGTTGTGTTACTTTCACTCGACACCACCTCAATTCCATTGGCTTGGCGTAAGGAAAGACGGGTTGTATGATCCAGCCAGACAGACATGGTACAAGTAGCCGCGAAATAATTTGTATGATGTGTATTTGCCTTTTCAATGCACTGGTGAGCAGTAAAATCTTTTCAAGGGAGATTTACAAAAACTCACGAGAAAGAAATCTAAGTTTTTTATCATCGGTGATTTTAATGCAAAACATCGATCGTGGAATAATGCAGAAAGCAATTCCAATGGAAAAATATTGTTTAACGATTGCTCGGCTGGATTTTTTTCAGTTTTATTTCCAAATGGGCATATATGTTTTTCTTCTGTTAGGAATCCATCCACAATTGATTTGGTATTAACGAATCAAAGTCATCTATGCAGTGATTTGTTAACTCATGCTGATTTTGATTCTGATCATCTTCCTATAACTTTTTCCAAATCCCATGAAACTGTTTTAAATTCCACTAGGTTTGTGTTTAATTATCACAAGGCCAATTGGGGTCGGTATCGTACCACGATCGAAGAAAGCTTGAATTGTGATATTGTTTTACAAAATAGTGCTGACATTGACGGAGCATTGGATGATTTGTGCAGTTTAATACTCAATGCCCGAAATTTATCAGTTCCTAAGGCTAGAGTGAAATTCAATACACCTATTACTGACAACGAGCTTCAACTCCTTACACGTTTGAAAAACATACGGAGACGTCAATATCAAAGAACTCGTGATCCAGCTTTGAAAGTCATTTTTAAAGATTCACAAACGGAAATCAACCATAGATTCACTCTTGCAAAATGAAATTTTCATGAGAGAAGTTGAACAACTAAAACCATATTCCAAACCTTTCTGAAAGCTTTCAAAGGTTCTTAAGAAACCTTCGAAGCCCATTCCAGCCTCAAAGATGGTGACCTGACCACATAGTTTTTGCGAATGAACTGAAAGCTCGAAAGCTTCAGCAGTTTGAGAGTGATCATAATTTCCATTTGAACTAAATGAGTCCAATTGAAAATGAAGTATCCCAAAAGTATTATCAGATTACAACTCAAGAATTTCTTTCTGAAGAGGTATTGGAAACAAATTTGAATGAAATATGAACTATCATCAAGAACTTCAAAAAGTCTAGATATATTTTCTTCATACTAGCAGAAATGTAAGATTTCTCGTAATGCATTAAAAACACAATTAATTATTTTTGCTAAAAAACCAACAGTTTCGTTTCTCAAACCCATCAATAATCACGTTGTGAGAATGAACGGTGCATTCTTGAATTGGTCTGATCAAGTTAAATACTTAGGGCTAGTTTATGATAAAAATCTTACTTTTAAGGAGCACAAAATCGTTGCAATTCTCAATTACAACGATTAGTTCACTTCATGGACAGTACCGTAACAATAATTGTTAAACTTGTAAAAAATATGCTGAAATATAAAATCAATTGATATTATTGTAACACTCGATTCTTGCTTAGTTGCTTATACGTGAAAAAAATGCAAAATTTACATTGTATAACCTCCAGGTAATGCGAATAAATGATTTGTATGCTAATTTTGTTATTAAGCGTAAATTATATTTATTTCTTTCAGCCAGCTTTAAACCCTGCGAACGGAATACCGTTCATATATACATATAAGATTAAAAGGAATCTGCACATGATATGTCTTAACTGACATGAGAGTTAACAATATCCTTCAGTTGCATCTAATAAAACATGATATCCATGCAAAAGATTACTACTTTTTTCTTAACAAATATTCACTGTATGTTAATTCATGCGTCTCCACTGTGAATGGTGACTCAGCCGAGTATTAATGCTGAGTCCAAATAGTTATGAAATCTTCAGCCACAGACATCCACGGACAACTGGTTGAAATTGTGCAATTTTTTACCATGCTAGGCACCAACCAGGGCGCCACCAAATCGAAGAACAACCGGTATGTATACCTTAGACTACTCCATATGCACGAGGTTACATAACCTTGGTTCGGATCGTCGCGGCAAGAAATCGCACACTGTAAACTATACGATTGAACAAGCATTTTCAATGCAGTATGTAGGTATGAGTTCTCTAGCTCAAAGATCGTTTTGAAAAAAGCTAGCCCGAGCAGATGGTGACTGGGAAATAGACATTAAGTTAAGTTCCCTTGATTCAATAAAAACTAAAGAAGCTTTATATGGCGAATGCTGAGCAGACTGCGATCAAATTTTAAATACACGTCGTATGACGTTGTAATTTTTCAAAATCGATTATATCAAAGTATTTATTTGTTTTTCGACTACTTTAATAAGTTATCCATATTAAACTCAAAAACCAATGGTTAAAGGTTATAAAGTATCATAAATGCTTGTAATTTCCATAAAATATTATTGTATCATTACCTCACGCCAAAGCCACGATGATCGATAAGTGTTGTTGGATTCTACTTTGTGGAACATGTGTCACATGCGATTCACATTAATTCGTTCGTTGCCCGACGAAAGGATGACTCATTTGAGGTGAACGTAATTCGACTAAAACGACATGGCACACCGCGAGACTCACCTACCAACAGTTACAGTTTTCTACGAACCAGACGTATGTATGAATAAAAGCTCTACATACAACGAACAGCACCTCTAGCCATCAAGAAACGGTAGCGCCATAGCGGTAACTATAATCACAAGAAAAAAAATAACGCTACCATAAAGAACAGTAGACGTTTAGTTACTCATGCTAGTCGAGTCGAGTCTTCTCGCAAGCAAAACCTGCAGCTCAAGGCAAAGTACGCCACTCTCCACAGTATTGCATCGAAGTAACTACATATAACAATGGTCTTATTGAGACATTGCAACCAATGAAAATAACGGCACGAGAACAAACCAATGGAATTATCTTGATACAGACTCTGTTTGATTTTGACACGGTTCTATTTTGGAATATATGTGTCAAAAACGAACGGTTTAGTTTAGTCATATTTTTTAGTTTTGTCTTTTTCTTTTATCTAATTTGAATTCAAAAACAGCGAAAAGAAAATATTATAGTTGCCGAGACGGATGGCCTGAATCGATCAAGTGGTTCCGGAGATATGGCCGAAACATGTTCCCGTAATATAATGGACATAATCATAGCAGTGCTTTGAACAGTAGGGGAGGATTGTACAAAACGCACCAGTTAAGCATTTTCGCGATTTACAGCGCTTCAAATCATTTCAATGCGACATTGAACGTGTAGAATGATTGTAGGATCTATTTATTGTATGTTTATGACGGAGTTTATTATAAAGTACACGATTTCAATGTCTTTTTTGGTAAAAATTACCATTGCCGCCAAACAAGCCCGTGGCGCACCACAACAAAGGTCAGTATACTCCAAAGCAGGTGGCTAATATGCCACTAGCAGGAATCAGCACGCGAAGTGAGAAGCGCTTGAAGTCTCTAAAGTAAAATAAAAAATAATGGAACATGCTGTAAGTTGTCAAGCAATCTCCTGCAAGCTCTTCATAGTGCATTCTGCCCCAATTTTGATTTTGATTGTTTTTAGGTAAAAGTTGACGAAAGTTAGTGAAAAAGTTTGAAATAGTCATAGTATAATAAACTCCAAAAGTGTAAAGGTTAGGGGAACCTTAGTTTTTTGTGTTATTTACTAGTCAGTTAATCATGAAAGCTTAAATAAAATTCACGAATAATTACATGTTGGACAGAGCCACAGCCAACTGCACAGTTTTTTGAGTATTTTAGTCATTATGGCACACTTTTTTTTATATAAGAACTGTACAGAAGCTGGGTTTTTATGAGAAAAGCGAAGAATTTCGTCATAAAAAGCCACATGTGTAAGTATTCTGGGGAATTAATAGCATGGGCCATCTTACCCTGGTGCGTCTTGTACGGTTCTCCCCTACCATTACTCGGTTGATCATATCAATTGTCTAAGTCGCCATAGGCCACATGCGAACCTGTCTCGGTTGTGTTTGAGCTACTCCTGGATTTTTGATTCAGAACCCATCACGCGACACCTCAATTGACTAGGGATCCTAAATCTAGTCCATTGGTGGCCATATCTTCTATCTAGGTCGTAATGCGCCACTAGAAAAGTAACAATAAAATCAAGAACCGTTCATTTTTGGCAACAGAAAACATTCAGGCGTGTTGCCAAAATCGAACGGGGTCTGTATATGTATCCGCTTTGAGGCACGCGTTTTCGAAGTCGGATTACGCTGAAATTTTGCATGGGGACTGTTCTCGAGAAGACGAAATATCTGAGCTCTACTTTGAACGTGATTCCAAGGTCAAAATTATTCCACACGCTTCATTAGCCCGAGCTCGACAATCTCTAAATCACAGAAAGTCGTCTATAAAAAATAAATAACACCGAGACGAATAGGAATATGTACAATGAAAGTTTGTATGCAAGTTACGACGATTGTAACTTGCATTCAAATGGTTGAAAAATAACACTTTAATATTACTATTAGTCATTTGGCTTGCCATTTAAGGACACTTTTGCAGTCATTGGACTTGTTTGTTGCTAAATTAAGCAAATACGCTGTCGAGAAACCAATATAATCAACAAAACGGCTTGAACTTTTTTCTCCTCGTTCCAATTTTCAAAATTTTTGAAGAAGGGGTAACATGAAATGGAGATTTAATTTGTAACAGTCATATGTACAAATGACAAGCTTACTTGTTTCGAAAAATTCTATCAATTTTTCGGTAAACTTGAATTCCCGGTTGCGGCTGCTGATCAACTCTATCTTCTGCCATGTTCGTGGATTCTTGAGATCCTCGTCGCCAAAATAATATGTTCAAAGGTTTAAATGAATTTAGGAGTTTTTAGTAAAGAACATCTATTTATATTCGAGGTTGGACAAATCAAATTTTCCACTCTGATGTCAAGGACAACTTTTCACTGGTTGCCTTGATGTAACAATCAATAAAGATTAGTATTTATTTCTATTTTTAAAAACACACTAAAGTCGCTTTTTACGCGGGGGATACGTGCCGCGTAAAAAAACGCGTAAATTCCGGAATCCGCGTAAGAAACCGCGTTAATTCCGGAATCCACGTAAAAAAACCCGCGTAAAAAGCGACCTTAGTGTACCATTTTTTCACTTCTAAAATTTTGAAGAGCTTTTGAAGAGCTTGTCTCGTTCCTACTCGAAAAATGCTGCATTGATAGATGATAGGTAGTTGACAAGTGCGTGCATCTAGACTAACTGATGATTACCGAGAACGACAATAGCAGAGAAATTTGTTAAGGTCCTATAGCGGGAAAGCCGCCGCGGCACGAAGCTGACTATCTACGAATCTTTGATCATACTGTAGCCCTCTAAGGCCACGAAGCTTGGTCCATGCTCGTGGACAACTGAAGCGCACTTGTGATTTTTGTACGAAAGAAGTGCAGATGGAAGATGACAGAGGCCACGAATGCTATTATATTACGAACTAAATTCATTTCCGGAAACGTATTTTCGGATCGCGACTATTTGAATGATTATGAAGAAAAAAATTGTTGAGCGACTTGTGGCATACCACAAGTAGACATACGTAACACTCAGAAAGAAATCTTCCAAAAAAGTTGGCACAAAATGAACTACTCGAAAGTACCAACCTCTGTAAAAAAACCTCTGTTTGAGTTGTTTTTGAAGGCAGTGTACCTGCGCAGCCCTGCATTTGTCTCGTTCCTACTCGAAAAATGCTGCATTGATTTTATAAATAACTTTTTGACAGTTCCTTATGGGATTTTCTTTGGGGCTCGATAAGGCCGAGAAAAAGAAAATTTATTTTGTTCATTATTTATCGAGCAGTTTGACAGGGCGAGGTACAGAGTACTATGGGGCAACGTGTACCAGAAAAAAACGCCAGTGTTACGTATGTCTTATGTATGTGATTCTACTTCTTGAGTATATCGTACTCGCAACTTAACAATGCTAAGTTTGACAGCCTTCCATTGTTCATAGTCGTATGCAACCTATTTTTAATCTGTTTCATCTTCGAAAAAGACCTCGCCAGTTGCGTTCGAGATCATTAGACTCAAATAAATCCGCAACGCAATTTCAGCGTGCCAGATGGTTTCGAAAGATGTCTGCAGCTGCATGAAAACCGGAAATTTTTTCTTGATATCAGAAAAAAATCACAGGAGGGTTGTGTGCAAAGCCACGACCGCAAGGTTGAAGTAGAATACTTTTACACAGCTCTACTTACGGCTGTAAATTAACCTACGGCCGGCGTATCGGTTCGAGCCGCTTATCGCGTTTAGCCTGGCAGACGCCTAATGCGCACGGCCAACACAATAGAAAGGTGTTTTCACACTGAAAATTAGACACGGCTTTACTGGAGTAGGTGTTGGCAAATGCATCTACCGCTAATACCGCCGCTATCGTACGAAAAATGACGCGCGTCTAAGAACACCCGAACTGTTTCGCCGTGCCGCTTCCATTTACTTCCTTATTACATCGGCCTTAGGGAAGAACCGGCTGCACCTACCGCTGAGGCTGTAACCATACTGCTACTGGTACCCAAAGCTATTAACTTTTCAAATTAAATGTTTTATTTGTCCTCAAAAGAACAATTGGTCAATTCCATATCGGATATGATGCAATCGCATCTCTGTAATATTACCGACAGTAATATTCTTCTAAACAAAATGATCCAACTTTTCCATTAGAGGAAGTGCCGGCTGATGTACCGCGAAAATCTCGCCCGATCGCTCGCGTTGGCGTTCAGCCTGGCAGAGGCCTGAGACGTGGTGACCAACCACAGGGCAAGTGATTTGTTTAATTTGAAGGCAGCCACAGGCGCGACCCGCTGCTATGGTCTGTTACTGCTGAGTGACGATATCTGCTGTTACTGCTGTCAACGTTGTGGACGGTCCATCCAGTTCATCTTCCGACTAATGCATGTAGCTAGTTTTCCCAGAAACACTCTTTTATAGCCGAAGGGTGCTACGTAATAGGCCACGCCTTTCAGTTCAGGTTTACCATTTCCTTATGTTCTTTAGACGAATTATTCCAAAATTCGCATTTGATTTTTGTATCCAGCGAATAAACACCGATGGTGCTCTCACACACGCAACGGTTTTAACCCGTATCTTATTGCGGTTTGTAACATCAAGCGATTTCGTTTGCTCGCTGTCGCGTGTTGCATCATGTTGCAACTTGGCAGCTGGGAGACGACGAAATTCTGTTTATGCTGATTGATTGAAGCGACTTCATATTAGCTCTGCATAGTCGAACTAACTGCTTTTGTGAATGCGTTCTAACAGGGCAGTTTATTATTCAATGTCGGTTATGCTGATCGCAGCCTTTGCGCTGCCCCTACAGTGGGGGGTTTACTAAATAAAGTAAAAATTAGACATCTTCAGCAGAATTTCATTGCATCCCGCACAGAATGTCTGCTTGTGTTGATGCCAGAAAATTATTAACCTTCAATTATTCTTTTATTTGCCTTGAAAAAAGCATTTTGCGGTTCAAAATCGGTTGCTAATTACCACCTTTGAGCTGCCCTAACATTGGGGGAATTAAGATACACGGACAACATGCACTGTGGAAGCTATTTCACATTCAGTAAATTCGACGGGTGCGACAGATTTCAATTGCTAGGATGCAACACAGAATGCTTGCTTGCGTTGACAAAAATTATTAACTTTCAATGACTTGTTTATTTGCCTTAAAAAAGGCATTTTGATTTCCGAAATTGGATTTCCTGATGGCAATCTTCATGCTGCCCCAACACGGGGGGAATAATGGCTGTCTGGCGGCACACGCTGAGAAAAACCGCGCTGCTCCTGAGACGTGGTGACCAACCACAGGCTAGTGCTGCTGCTAAGGAAGGACGACTGCTGTTGTCGCTGTCTAGAACATTTATGAGCGGCTCCGGCTGAAACAGGCTCTTATATAGGCCAAATAGCATGTTTTCAATTGCAAGGTATATGATCCTGTCGACCGTGCTTGGAAAGCAAGCATATAACGACCAATCAGAGGTCGAATTTTTCGTTTTGACAAGGCTTGACTATTTTCAATAGTACAACAGTGTGAATAATAAAATTACAATTATTTTATTTTGGGAAGAATCTTAGAAGATTTTCTAATCTATTGCTGCAAGAACAAAGGAAATCCATCGAATACTAACCGATTTATTAGCATTTGAAATTGGACATATTTTTCACTTTTTTCGGTTTTAGATTTTCATTTCACATCCCTATGTAGCCGAACTTCCTGAGAGAAGTATTCTACTTCAAAATAGTACGAGGGTGGTATCCAAGACACGACCGCATGTTTGACGTAGGACTACGATAGTTTTATATTTCATTTAGAGAATTTAGACTTTGTTCGATTTGACCACGTTTCACTTTCGACACGGTTTGACTTTGGCACTCATAAGCCAAAAACGAGCGGTTATGTTTAATCATAATTTACAGTTTTCTTGTTTTGCTTTTAAACAATTCAAACTCAACAACCACCAAGAGAAAGGCATTTTGTCCATTATGTTGCCGAAACCGAAACCAAAATAGACAAGATCAAAGCAGTACTTAATACCGTGCTATACCTCTAATTACTCGGAAGGGTCATATCAAGTGTCTAGGTCGTTGAAGGCTTCATGCGGACGCTGCGTTCCGGATACTTTCAGATTATTAAGCCTAAATCCATCAAACGACACCTCTAACAACTTACAATCCTAAAACTAGTTCATTGATGGCTGTTTAAAAATCTTTACGAAGCATATTGGTTTTCTATTGTCTTTTAAATAGCCTATAGTTGGTCATTTGAATAAATCTGAGAAAAACAGAGTGTAGAATTCAAAAAGACAGCAACCCAATGCAACTTCAAATTTTAGGAATTTGAAAAAAGGTTTTATCATTAAACATGGATATGAAAATCACTACGGTTGCAGTTCAAATGCCATCTACTCGTCACGACAACTAAAAGGAAACGAGCAACGGGGTAGCAAGCTTCTGATTAGTAGAATGTTAACACAACTTTTGTTGAAGAGTTATTTTAATTATTATATAACAATCTTTCGCAATATTCTACCTGTCGATTAAGACATCGGTGTTTAAAATCTGTTCAGGGGTAGTAATACAATAAGCACTTTAAAACGATGAGAAAACATCTCTTGCAGCTATACAAAGCGAGCTCGTGATTGGTTGAAAACTGCGAAACTGAACTAGAAGAAGTGGAATTCAACTGAACTTTTTACTAATTTACTGTTCATCGTACATCGTTCATCGTGCAATGTAAAATGTACAATTATTGTATCACATGCTTTGGCAACCGTCGTCGTTCGATCAAAGCATTGGTGGTCAAAATCCGTTCAGTTGTAATCGCATATTGGATGCAACATCCAACATCGTGATATACTGTTGCGTACAGAATTATTTTATCGCCGGTCGCACAGCGTAGTGTGCGAACACGCACCACTGTACGTTGACAGCAGCTACATTGTTTCCACTTGGCTTGACTGCACACAAATGGCAATCGAGTGCTACTGCACTGACGACGAGCGACCGTCTTCTCATACATGGCTCGGTGCAGTACTGTTGCCTGTGTC
This sequence comes from Wyeomyia smithii, assembly GCF_029784165.1. Taxonomy (NCBI): domain Eukaryota; kingdom Metazoa; phylum Arthropoda; class Insecta; order Diptera; family Culicidae; genus Wyeomyia; species Wyeomyia smithii. The sequence goes on from NC_073694.1 coordinate 80,990,974, forward strand.
AGCATGTTTTCCTTCAAGACATCAGTTTTAATAACATTCTCACAACAAATCGTTTAATTGTCTGATAAAGGAGGTTGTGACGAACTTTCCGAAAAAGCATTACTATCAAGACATCAAAATAGTCTAGGTTCATGGAAGCTAATATTAGTTGACCTATTGGGACGGGGAGGTTCTGTCAAATTTTTTTTTGCCACTGAATAGAGGTTGCCATAGCAAGCAGTTGGTGTCCACTCATGAAGTCTGTGCCAGGAGTGCTCGCATGTGATTGGTACATTGTTCGTAAAAATACGACCTTGAAACTTTTCATCAATTTTCACTGTTTAACAATTAAGTAACAATGATATATGAAGAATCACAAAATTGTCCATCATTTTATCAATCCAACGACATATTGATTATTGTGATCCATCATGTGGTTACATCAGTATTACCGTTTGAAATCTTTCATTCCGACGTTACATCTTGGTTTTTAGTTTCCTCAGAATGTATCTCGATATAGTGCGGTTAGACGTAGTCCTACGTCAAAAAACCTACCGCAATTTGGAGAAAATGCGATCCACAAGCAAAATTTTGCACACAATTTGAGAAAGACTGTGCAAAAATAAGGCGACCCTGGCAATAACACAGTGCAACAAATATTGACTTTTTTCTGCCTTGGTTTCAATATATAATTTTTCTGTGTATTTTGATGCAAAACTAAATTTCCTTGAGTTTGAAACTATTTTAACTTAAGGGCGCCATTTTGAATTTTTGGGATATCGGAAATTTTCGATGTTTTTTCGACGCCATTTTGTTTTAAGACCAAATATCAAAATTCCAAGAGTTTGTCCACATATTAGCAACTTCTTACCCATCTTTGAAAAAAAAAAGGTTTATCTGCAGACATTTTACGTAGATCAGACACCTACCATTCGATTTCTGAGACTTTTTTACTCAAAATAAGATATAATTTGACTACCAGTTTAAGATATTAGCGAATTACCATTAATGCTCAAAAATAATCGATATTATTTTGCTTTGTGAAAAATATACTAAAACTATGCCAAACCCGGTTTCGTAGAATCACCGTTTTGAGCTCAGTTTTTGTCTGATTTAAGATCTGTTGTTTCATAAGATGGGTAAAAAGATGCTTATATGTGGACAAACTCTTAGAATGTTGAAATTTGGCCTCAAAACAAAATGGCGTCGAAAATACCACAAAAATTACCGGTTTCTCAAAAATTCAAAATGGCGCCATTGTTGCCCCTTAAGTTGAAATATGTTCAAACTCGGGGAAATTCAGTTTTGCATAAAAATACACAAAAAAATTATATATAGAAGCCAAGGCAGAAAAAAAAGTCAATTTTTGTGTCACTGTGTTATTTAAGCAATTTTCGGTTATTTCGTGTCCACATAGCTTGTCCTAGTAAATATTAGTTATAAATTGGTTAAATTAAGTATGTTCAATTCAATTGACTTAAAAAATGACATAAATTATATTTTTCTGATAATCCATTCTCGGCTGACATCTAAGTTTTGATTAAAGCTTAACAATTATACTTGCAGTTTTGAACGATAAAACTGTTCAATACGGTTAGCAAACAGATCGATCTAGAATATGCAATACAGTTTGTTTCAACTGTGCATGTAGTTGCTGAGTAATACGAGTTTGAAGTTTGGGGAGACGGTTTATAAGAAAAATGTGTAACAAGAGGGTATGGTAGTATAGATTTCGAACATGTGTGATGAAACGAGTAAGTAGTATGGGGAATAGCGCGACATGCCATTGAATTATTAAATTTATTGTGAAATATGAGTCAGATGATAGTTTAATTCAAAATAATAAGCATTTCCATTGCATAGTATGATGTAAAAAGAACACTTTGACATCTGTTCGCCCCCCACGATCAATAAAATGAACGTAACTGTTATGCGAATATTTTCGACATGGGACAACACAAGCGGGTTTTGATTTCTCCGATTTCACGAACAAAGGAACTATTATTACCAGTCAGCTCCAGGCCGAATTGTCTCTTGCTGTTCGAAGAAGTCGTCTTCATTCAATCCGGTCCATGGCTGCCATGTCGTCTCCGGAGGCCACGCAGGTCGTCTATCACTTGATCGAGCAACCTTGCTCGCCGCGCACCCCGTCGCCTCGTTCCAGTCGGGTCGTTATCAAGAACCATTTGCATCGGGTTGCCATCCGACATCCTAAGGACATACCTAGCCCACCGTGGTCTCCCGATTTTCGCCGTTTGAACGATGAGTGGTGCTCCCAGAAGCTAATGCAACTCGTGGTTCATCCGCCTCCGCCATTTCCATCTTCCATCTGCACTCCACCACAGCTGGTACGCAGCATCTTCCGTTCGAAAACCCCAAGGGCGCGTTGGTTTTCTACAAGCATGGTCCAGGTTTTGTGGCCATAGAGGACTACCTGTCTGGTCAGTGTTTTGTAGATGGTTAACTCCGTGCAGCGGTGGATTTCATTCGAGTCCTCCGTAGTCCAAAGTTGGCACGATTTCCTGCCAAATTTTTTTTGTTAGGAAATTAGGATTACGTTGTCCATTGATGTGAACTTTTGTAATAATCCTGTCATAATCTCTGTTGGTGTCGTTGTCAGCAGTCACCAGTGAGCCCAGATACACGAACTCGTCTACCTCCTCGATTTCATCACCGCTAATATGAATTCGTGGAGGGAGGGTTATACTGTCTTCTTTGGAACCTCTTCCTCTCATGTATTTAGTCTTCGATGCGTTTATGGCCAGTTCAATTCGTTCGGCTTCAGCCTTCAGTCTGATGTACGTCTCCGTCATCTTCTCAGGGGTTCGTGCTACAATATCAATGTCATCGGCGAAGCCAAAGAGCTGAACAGACCTTATAATTATCGTGCCACTCGTGTCGATACCAGCCCTACGTATCACACCTTCCAAAGCGATGTTGAAAAGCAGGCACGATAATTCATTACCTTGCCGTAATCCTCTTCGAGATTCGAAGGGACTTGAGAGTGTCTCCGAAACTCGAACTAGGCACATCACCCGATCCATCGTCGGCTTGACCAACCGTGTCAGTTTATCCGGAAAACCGAAATCGTGCATAATCTGCCATAGCTGATCTCGATCGATTGTGCCGATTTAAAATCGATGAACAAATGATGTAACGGCACGTTATACTCAAAGAACTTCTGTAGGACCTGCCGTACCGCGAATATTCCCGTTCGTGGTGGCGCAGGCACCCATAAATCCCGTTTGGTATTGTCCCACTAATTTCCTCGCAAACGGTGATAGTCGACGGTAGAGAATTGGAGAGAGTACCTCGTAGGCGGCGTTCAGTCACCGTTCAGTTCAGCGATTCGCCACCGTGTTTTAAAAGCTCGCTGGGGAGTTGGTCAGCTCCAGCGGCTTTGTTATTTTTCAGCCGGCCGATCTCGTCTTTAACCTCTTAGAGGCCAGAGGCTGGAATTCTGTCGTCATCTGCGCGTACAATGAGATCTACTACCACTCCGTCGTCGTTCTCTGCTACATCGCCATTAGGGTGCTCGTCGTAGGAAGCAAACTTCCACCTTTAAATCACCTCACATTTGTTCGTGAGAAGGTTGCCGTCCAGGTCCCTGCACATGTCGGCTTTTGGCACATAGCCTTTGCGGGAGCTGTTCGGCTTCTTGTAGAACTTTCGTGTGTCATTGACACAGTACAGTTCCTCCATCGCCTCGCGATCTCGATCTTCCTGTGGCGCTTCTTCTTCCGTAAGGCCGAGTTTTGCCTGTTCCGTCCGCGTCGGTAGCGCTCCACTTTCGCCCTCGTTTGGTGTTGTAGCTTTCTCGCTTGTGCTACATTCTTATCTTCTACTAACTGTTTGCACTCGTCGTCAAACCAGGTCGTTTCTCCTGTTCGGAGCCACAGTACCAAGTGCCGCTACAGCAATACTACCTGTGGCTGATCGCATGTCCCTCCAGCCATCTTCAAGAGTAACTGCGCCAAGCTGCTCTTCCGTTGGTAATGCTGCCTCAAGCTGCTGCGCGTAATCCCGTGCATCTTCGGCGTCCCGTAGTTGCCCAATGTTTGGTCACGGTGACTTTGACGCGTGTTTCGCACCGTCGAGTGTTTTGAGCGCATGCATACTGCAACAAGGTAACAGTCCGAATCAATATACGCACTGCGCTAGGTGCGAACGCTGATGACGTCTGAGAAGATTTTACCATCGATTAGAACGTGGTCGATTTGGTGCTCCACTTGTAAGTCAGGTGATCTCCAGGTGGCTTTGTGGATGTCTTTGCGAGTGAAGAAGGCACTTATGACTACCATACCGCGGGAGGCTGCAAAGTACACACATCGTCGGCCGTTATCATTTGATGCGGCATGCAGGCTATTAGGCCCGATCACCGGTTTGTACATTGCCTCCCGTCCTATCTGAGTGTTTATATCACCGATGACGATCTTAATGTCCCGTTGCGAACAGTTATCATACACCTGCTTCAGCTGGGCATAGAACGCTTCTCTTTCGTCGTCGGGTCTTCCTTCGTGTGGGTAGTGCACGTTGATGATGCTGTAGTTGAAGAACCGGTCCTTAATTCTCAACTTACACATCCTCGTACTGATCGGCTGCTACCTGATCACGCGTTGACGTATCCTACCCAGCACTATAAAGCCAGTCCTAAGCCCGTTGGTGGTGCCACCGCTATGATAAAAGGTAGCCTCTCGATGTCCGATTTTCCATACCTTCTGTCCCGACCAGCAAAGTTCCTACAGTGCTACGATTTCGAAGTTGAGTGGATTGAGTTCGCCATCGAAAGCCTACCGATCTGCAGCTCCATGTACCGAGTTTCCAATCGTAGTCCTTATTTCGTCGCCTAGGTCTGTGCCGATTGTTCCGATCCGTATTTACTTCTTCGATGTTTGAAACGTATGGTGCTTTGCGGGGCGGCTAGTTGGGCCTTTTGCAACCCCCTGTCTCGCCGGAGGACCATCGTGTCAGCTCTGTTCAGAGTCCCACGCTGACACCAGAACGATGATCAGCTAACATGGAGATCAGACGCTGTTTTGAGCCGCACCATCTTGGTGAACAGACGCTCGGGTTGGCAAAGCATTTCTTCTACCACCGAGATATAGTTACCGTGCCACCTTCTCACTTAATTATTGTCGGGAGAAGTGCTTTTAACGCAAAACATTCTAGCTTTAAGTTAGTTAGTTTCAGCTCGTAGTCGGCAGCGAGGATAAAAAATTTACTTCTAGTTATTAAGATACTTTAAAAAGTAAGCTACCAGATATAATTGGTGTCGTTAAACATTGATTTGTATTTGTGCCGTGTCAAATAAATTACAGATGAAGAAAAAAAAATTGTCGGGAGACAACATTGCCCAGGCAACGCCAACCAGTTGTGTCCATGTTTCAACTGGTAGTCTGTTGTATCATATGATTCGTGGATGCGTGAGATAGGAACTTGTGGGGCCGGAGCTAGGTTTGACGCTCCTTCCAAGTTGTCAACTCACCATTTGAAGCCCAAACTATTAGCAGATGCACTATTTTGAATAAGTGTATTCAGACTCACATTTATCCTTACGATTGCATTAACAATATAAATTTTTACTTGTCTAAATACATTAGGGTTTACACCGCTTACCCGGGAACTGAAAATAACCCGAACGTGTCAGCATTGTGTAATCATTTGATCAGTGTCTTAAAAAGGTGATATGCATCTTATCAATAAGAAGTCGCATCGCACACTGTTCTGTGCTGAAACAGCATCAACAAAGAAAACAATGTTCTTTATTCAGCGACCTTCGTGCAACAAAGGTATATGTAAATAATTGTTAATCTTATCAGTACGATTATGCATGATGTTATACAAGGGTGATGTTGTTGTTTACTGCACAAGAGAACTTCCTTAACTGACAAGTTGTTACTTATTGAATATCTCTCAAAAAATATAAAAAATTCGCAATTCTGTGCCATTAAGTTTTATTTTTTCCAATTAACGATTACCCACTCTAATGTACATTGTGTCAACGTTGCTACATTTCGTTGAAGCTACTAAGATTTCCTAAAAATGTCAACAATATTGTTTTTGAAATTTCATATTCAACAGATAGTGATAATGAAGCTTATATTTTTATATTATACAAATCTTTTGCAATTCTATTACGCAGGATTTTTTTAACCCCGGTTTAAAGCCACTGGAAAACTGGTTAACCGCAGACAATTACGCGACCGCATGACAACCCATGTGCTATTTATTACGCCAGTAGAGAAAAAATCTCAGCTGAGTTGATGCATTCGAGAGAAAGAGAATGACGAGAGCGTACCTTTTTCAACTCTCTCGCTGCTTGTTGTGGAAAAAAAAACTCTTGCTGCTTGCTGTATTATGAATATTTTGCTACCTTTGTAATGCTCTACACTCTTTGGTTTGAAGCGTTCACGAATTCATATCTCAACAAGCAGCAGTATATGGACATCGTTTGGCGCAAAGAACGTGCTTGTGCTCAGTAGTCAGTATATCGGAAGCATTCGTTGAAGATAGAGGTTTCTTTACTGGCAAATTTTGAGCTCAACCTTTGTCTCTTTCTATCTCCTGATCTATTTCTTCTCATCGACAAGTTAGTTGTGCTTGGTATATCTTTTTAAGTTTTCATTACTGTGGCTAAAGTGACACTCAATTAAAGAAAACACTTTCCTTTATCGCATGTTTGTTTACGTTTGTTGTGAGAAGTGCACCTTTTCGTAATTTGAACTGAAAAATAGAGAAATCGAAGTAGAGTATCAAAAATCTCTAGAGCTCTATTACTCGTAAAATTGAGTGCTAAAACCAACTGGTGCTGTTTTATGTAGGCCTATCGCGGTAGAACGTAGTGCAAAAAGACTGGAAACTGTAACAAAATATTGTCCACACAACGTTGAACAAATGTGTAGTTAAATATAGATTTTCGCTTCAGCGATGAATGTGGAAAAAGTGAATCGATTGATATTTTACTAATGTGACACTAAAACTAGCCTAACATAAGGGCGAAACTGTAGACAACTCTATTTTTTTATACAGGATACCGGAGAAGCTTGTTTGTGGACAAATTTCTTGTAAAATTGTGCAGCTCATACAAAAATAGAAAGTAATTTTGTATCCCTCACACATTCGTAAACGATATGCGGTAGAAGAATCGTGGGAATTAGATACAAAAGTGGTTAAAGTTGGGAAGCGTCCAGTTGACAAAGGCAGGTTCAAAAATGTGTTTCAATAGAAGAATCCTGCAATTTTTACAAATGAATACGAAGAATTGTAGTCAACGCAATAATGCGCAAACTCTGAATCAAACCCTAGATAGGTTTTGAAGAGCATATTGTCAGCAAATTTAATGAATGAATTTTCGGAGACCAAACAGAACTTTGTTAGATCAACGTTTCTCATCTGTTGCACAAGCTTCCTGTTCAGCTTTCTAAACAATTCTACGATAGCAACAGTGTAGTTGTAAGAGAGTGCAAAACACGGGTGAGAACCAATCAGTATATATCTAATGCAAACAGAAACGATAAAATTTTTTACAAAAATTTATATAGAGGCAGTACTACCGCGTTCAGAGTGTTAGAATATAGTTACGTACGAACTGCTTAAAAGAACACTCAAAATGAAGATGAGTTCGAGAACACCACGTGCTCTTAACTAGATTTTGTGCGGGAATGTAATCAAACGCCATGATGCTTAATACGTACCTCAAAAGAAAAAAAAAACGCGAAACTGGGCTTTGGGGCCTCAAAAGAACTGGGCCTCAAAAGAAAAAAAACGCGAAAGTTGGTTTCGGCCTGCAAACTGGTGAATATTTTTAAAATACAAGAGATTAACTAAGAAAAAATGGTTTATTTGAACCAGTAAGCAATGTGCAATAACAAATCCATCTAAACGCTTTTCGCACAGGCGTTTAGATTTAGTGTCGCTTGGACAACTATTAATGGAAGTGAGTTGTCCCGTGTAGTGAAATCATATATTATTTTCAAGTATTCAAGTTTCAAATATCACTGAAGAAAATAATTGTAAAAGATGATTATGTCTCTGGATATGATATTAGTAATCGCGGCCATAGTGATCCTGCTTGGTTACGTTCTATTCGTTCGGATAAGAATTCATGAAAAGAGTAAGTGAATTAGGTGTTTATTTAATTACATATTTTTTGCATAACCCCTTATATGAATGAGTTTTTCCAAAAGCAGGTAATAATTTCGATATTTTGACTTACTCAAACTGCTAGCTTTGTCACCATTTAGCATATTGTCATGAATTTCTTAATGGTCACCAACTTATTAAAAACAAGATGAAAAATATTTTAGTCGTCTTCACTGAGTGTCCATAACAACTCTTAGAAAACTAATTTTACTTAATCATTGTTATTAATATATCTGGACGTCCTCAAATATTTAGAACCAAACTCGTCTATGGAGAAACATATAAAAATAAAATTAGTTTTCTTGTACGGGTGAGGTCAACCACTGGTCAAGTTAGGGCAAAGTATACTATAGGTCGGACTCAACTAGTCGCTGTTTTGGCGATATACATATACACGAACAAGATTTTTGTTTATTTATTTTACATAAATGTTTTGTTGTTTTCGAATAAATAAGAACAATTTTATTTTTGACTTATACCTTTAATGTCATAGAACACATTTCTTATAAAAAAAAATATCTTGTAATAATTTTTGACGTAATTGCAGTCAAGCATAAAAAATTGCAATTGAAATCTTAAAATTAATTTTTTGAATTCTATTTTTTGAGTTTTTAGGTTTTAATTTTTCTTTTAATTATTTTTAATTTTTTTTATTTAAAAATGAATTAAGTAATGTCTAATAATTACGTAGCACGAAATTTATATTTTCGATCTCTTCTAGATCTTCAAAATTTTTCGTATGGGTTGTAACGTTCTGTCAAACAGCCCCCTACCTTCCCATCAAGGGTTACGTATTTTATAGATGTTCCCTTACGACATATCAGCTTTAGATTTGAAATTAGAAAAAGTTTATGTTCCATTACCATATACAATCCAGTCTAAAATTATATATAATTCAATCATATATAATCGAGTCCGACATGTTACAGTACTGTTTGTACGGAAAGTTTGTTCCTACGGTCATTTAGGATTATACGTCTTCAATTGTTCGTGACTTTATAATGACTCCCTAATCGCAGTAAGGTATTCACTATCGGCACGTGTTATTTTTTTATCCATAAAGTCTAGTTCAAACTGAAAGCGGCAGGTTCCTGTTCTTTTGCGCACCAGCTTAACCACGCAGCGGGTGAATTCATATGTTGCTACACATGTTGCTATTATATACAGTTAATATCGATCAACCACGTGGTTCAACCGTGCTTGCTACGTGACAAATGTTTAGTTTTTCAAACGACTAGTTATTACTGAAGAGCAGTCGATGAATAATGTCTTTAAATACAAATAGAGCTGTACCTAATTTGATTTTTTTTTTGTATGAAACTTTTACTGACGTAACCAGGCAACGTCAACGTCATCGTAGGCCAAATATATGAGTAAGTGTTGCTTAGAATTTATGATGAGCAATCGATGATGCCTTCCGTTTTGTATACACTGATAAGAAAACGCATCATCAAAAAAATATGTTCAAGCTACTTCCAGTACACAGTGGTGCGAGAGCTCAAAATCATGAACTTTTTTCATTTGTTCTCCAAATACTTCTATTGACATACCATATGAAATTTAGTATATAAAAAGCGTCAAAGAATGACAATAAGTTCCAATTCGAAACTCCGCCTCTAGTTGCGCTGCGGAATTTAACTTTGCAGTCTTGCACTTTAGAGAAATGGTGTTTTCAGCAAAGTTGTAGATAATGTTGTCACAAAAAAATTGCCGACGACATGGTTCTTCTAATTTTTCTTGCTTTGGATAAACGTTTTATATTAGACTTGTCCTCAAAATTAGATTTTTTAGAGTTTTTTAGCTGGAGCGTGTGAAAGGCACCAATGTTTAGCATCCATCATCCAAAAACATCCAACTTTGTAGAAGGCACAAAAAAAAATTCATACAAATTGCCAAAAAATTAAAAAAAATGTTATAATTTCCCAAATCACAGTTAAGGCGACATCCATAAATTACGTAACGCAAAAAACCCAATTTTTGGACCCCCACCCCCCATGTGTAACGAAACGTTACGCCAACACCTTCCCCCCATAAAAATTACGTAACGCTGCAGAAGGATTTCCTTGATAAAAATGCTCGATGTTGAGAGTCTCTCCAGAGATTTTTCGTTACGTAACGCTGAACTCACCTCCCCCCCCCTTCCCTGTGTAACAAATCGTAACGCCCAAGCATACTCCTCCTTCCCCCTATGAGCGTTACGTAATTTATGGATGCCGCCTAAGCAAACTTTAGTACACGAACCCGTTTGTCCATTTCAGTATCTTTTCATTTAAAAAAACCTTGTTCAACTTTTACGAGTGTATCTTACCACTAAATACCATAGCCGCTGTAGAAAATCAAGTTTGACATTATTTGTCCGCTTTGTGGTGATTTTATCCAAATCTATTACGGCGCCTGACCCACTGTTTTCATATAAAAATATTGCAATTTAACCTGTTTAAGCATGCAAAAACAGAAATGATCGTAACATGATCTGTGTCGTGATGAGAAACCAGCCAAGCAAAAATAAAAAGCTAGTCATCTTTTAGAAAGTATGTATTCGAAATGCAATCGATGAATGATAAATAGATTCGCTTGGCAACTGCTGAATTGACCAGATGTTGGCAGAGTGTGCAGACACCAACACACACTGCATTCGAGATGAAGTGTACAAAATATATGCTAATGGGACAGTTGTCAGAGGAAACTAGGCGAAATTGAAGACGAACACGAACACTCGTTCAAATGCAGCATGCTCCTATTTGGTTTCGAAACGTTGATGGGATAGTTTCAAACGTTGGTGATGGGACTTCATCAATTTCATCGTATATATGCGTTTTCGCCTACTATGAATAATTATTTCAACAAGCTTTGTTCAGTTATAGGGGTACTGGGGGTATCCCGGCCCCCTAAGGAAAATGATTTTTAGTAGGATTTGATGGCATTTCTTTCACAGAATCATTGCCCAGATTGTTTTCAACAAGATATGAAGACTTTCAGTACTTTCAAACTGTTATTCTACAAGGAATAGTGAAGTTTTTAATCTAAGATAAACAAGCTTAACAACAGTGCGGGTGAAACCGGCACCCCTTGGGGGTAACACCGGCACCTAAGATTGTACATGAATTTACTCGAAATAACTTAACCCTCTAGTGCCCAATGCCGCCATTTGGCGGGCTTCAGTCGAAGTTCTGCAAAGCTCCAATAAATACTTAAAAAGTGTTTATAATGATTCATAGTGATTTTTTTGATGCCCGTCTAGAAATTAACTTGGGCACTAGAGGGTTAACCAATTTGAATTCGGAAACCGCCAAATGAGAGGTATTACATTTCTGCATGTCACTGTTGGATTTGGTTGTTGTCGGTTATCTGGTTCTGGGGAGATTGCCGGAACAAGTTCCGGTGAACATTATGAATAAACAATGAAATAATTTGATACTCGGCAAGCCTATCATGTGGCCCTTCAAATCATATTAATAACTAGTTCCATCGAATCCAGGATCACATTGACCAGTACATTTGACACCTCTAATAACCCTTGGAATCTTTCATAAATCACAGAAGAGTTTAAGTGCATGATTCTAAGTCGAGTTATTTTTTTAGCAGCGAATCATCGGTAATAGATGAAGAATATGTGTCAGTAACATCCAACTAACCTCAGCCCATGTCGGGCTTACCCCACTCACTGGGTGACGGTGTTACCCCGACATCACACATTTTTAAAAATATGTATTTCTACTAATTTATCGCTTAAATTCCCCTCAGGTCGAATTCCTGTGATTGCTATCAATACAGGCAAGAAATTGTAGAGCAACGAAAAATTGTTTTAGTCTTTTCAAATGAATAAAAGCTTAAGTTCCACTTACGAAATATAACATCCGTTTACGCATCAGCTGCAGTAGCGTGTGTTTTGTCTATTATTTTGACGTTTGACGTTTCACGGTGGCTTCAATGTGTCGTAAAATGTCTAAAATATTAAATACCAACACTTCACATATTCCAAAACACAGTTAATAAGCGTTTTCTAGTAAAATCTTAGGGGTGACGGTCTTACCCGCAGTGCCGGGCTTACCCCCAGTACCCCTACCACGTCAAATAAGGAACTAAGATTAATGGTTCAAATTGCGTTTCCACAAATAGCTATTTAAAATAAAAAAAAAAACAAAAATGCAGTTCGTTTGTTGTCATAAGTTAAAACAAGTTTTTAATTCCAGGAATATTAAAATCTACTGTAAAGCTTGCTTCAAATGGTCTTGTAATTTTAAAGAAAAATTAGAAATTAGCGCTTGAACTAACAACTGAAAATGACAAGCTCAGAAGGCATTGATAATAATGCTGTTGAAATACATGTTTGTAAGAACGTGTGCACTCTTTTTTTTTTTTAATTGAAATTGAGTAACGTTTGTAAAGAGTGATCTGTGATGCTCCGATATTTATGTCGGTTTTTAGCTCTCTGAACAAAAGTTTTATATATGTGTATTAACTATAAAGAATAAACGTTGAACCTGCCAAGCTGAACCATTCGTTTTAGATTTTTGGTGATAATTATATTGTGTATAGATTGAGTCGCAGAATCTGCATAATGGTGTCCGTGATGTTGCTCGGCTGCAGTTCCGCCTCCTTCCGCCATCGCGAAATAGTTTCTTCAGCCGTTGCTCCTCGAAAACTTTTTTCCACGATGATCGCGTGTAATTTTGAATGACTTCCTTAACGCCTCGTCGCCACAGTTGCGATACGTGCTATTGAAAGTACGCGATTCATTATTAATAACATTATTAACGAGAATTTAATAAAAGTCCTATGCACGTGAGATGAAGATCGCTATAGTAATAAGTTAGTGGCGCACAGAAAATTCACGTTCACCTGGAGACCCGCAGATCTCTTTCCACGCTCGGCTTGGCGAGGTGCTTCCGTGCATGGCCCATTTTATGTGATGTTTCAAAACTCAATTCATTGATAAAATTTTGACAGAAAGCACTGAACCGCTGACATAATGCACGCAAAGCAACATTAGCAGGTTCTGACGCCTGTCAGTTCGTAAAATGGTCTAAATTGGATAAAATTTATTCAGATTTTGTATTTCAATTACGAACTTTTTCCTATCCCCAGCTGAAAGTGTATCGGGTGCTATTCATCCTAACAGTTTTTACCAGCATTTGAGATGTCTTCCAGTTGCGAGTGTTGCTTCTTATTTTTCTTGAAAATACCCTGAGTTCTGTTTTTTTGTGAAAGGATAATATTGGAATAAAAACAGTTGCGTGTGATTTAGTTATTTGTTATTGAATTCAAGATCTTTTCAGACAATGTTGAACAAATGTTGCATTTTCTTCCTCCTTCTTCCTCCATCGTTTTAGCTATTTTATTCCAACAGGTCTTCATCTGATTGATGTCTTTGACAACTTTTTCCTTCGCCTTGAGTCTCCTATTCATGCTTGTCCAATATTTCTCAATAGGGCGGAACTAGGAGCAATTGGCTAGGTTAAGGTCTTTCAGAACAAACCGGACTCATTTCTCTGCATACCATTTTTGAACGACTTTGCTGTAACGATAGCTCTCCAAATCTGGCCAAAACATCACGAGATGGTCATGGGATCGAATGACCTGCAAAGTTCGTTTTTGGAGACTCTCTTTCTGGTACAGTTCCAACGTCATAAATTTTGACTTGGCAGGAACATCTCCCGAGTCGTTGCCAAGTAAAATTTTTGACGTGGGATTTGCCTTATGTTAGCCCTGACATAGGTTCCATCGTCCATCAAAAGACACCCACGGGTCAGTTCATGGTCGTATAGCTCCGAGCACGGATTTTGGTCACACTATTCTGTTTCATGGTTTGGCTATTAGTTAGGTCGATACGACTTGATTCCTTCCCGGAGTCGCACTTTCCTCGCGGTACTATGGGCAGCACCGAATCATCTGGCTAAATCACGGTCCGACAGATTGGGATTCCTTTTGATGGTTTCAAAATCTTACCACGTACTTTCTGGTTGATAGTTCCACTCCGATGATACCGTTTGATTTCCTTTCACCGTTTGATAACGCTCCATATGGTATTTCTTGGCAATTTCAGCTGTTTAGATAGTTTAGATGCAGACTGCGATGCATTCTCCTATGTACATTTTTTTCCCTTCTTTCGGCTTCCATGTTTGTTCCATGATTGTTTGCCAAATACAGTCGTTTTGCGGAATGTTAAAGATACATAGATAAAGCTAACAAAACTCTCGACAGGTAGGCGCCAAGAACATTTTAATTTGGCCACTAAGAGTGACACAATATGAACAAAACTTCCAATTGTAAATGAAGCAAGCTTTAAACTTATTTTTTTTAATTAAAGGTATGCAAGTAAAGTGTACTACATATGTGAGATGTTTATATCATATTATTTCAAAGAATAAACTTTTAATTTGCAAACAAATTATTAGACCGGGAATAGTAGAAAGAACGCTTTAGATAATTTAGAATGGCATTTTCAAAAAATCTCTATTAATACTGAAAAGTCACCATTATTGATTAATCACAACAAATATAACGTGATAATAATTTATTATGAACTACTTGCAAGCCCGTTTTTGGGATTATGGTATATCTTTGATACAATTGGATTTGCTTGTTTTATGTTTCTCGTAATTTGTTTTCTCAGTATTTAGTATTTAGAGTATTTAATTTTGTACAGCTATGATTGGAATATGTTTTTAATCAGGAGTTAATTTATTATTTCACTAGCATAATAAGAAAATATAAGTGTTCTTCTTAACGTTAACGATTTTTTCTATTATTTAAATTATTATTTCTGTTACAGATGACGTATTTCACCGGAATGAATCGAACGACAACCGAAAGCAGCATAAACCTGGCCCTCGAATAATGGATGGCGAAACGAGCTTAGCAGCTGCTTCTTCTACTGCAACGAACAAGACCGGTAGGAAAGCTGCAACTTTATCGGCTACCATTGCGGCTAAGAATTTCAAGAAGCAGCGAACGACTGATGTCAATTACCAGCACCCCTGGCTATACACGACCCTCAAGGGACACAGCCGTCAGGTGCTTGATGCGGACTTTAGCAGAAATGGGAAATTTTTTGCGACATGTGCGGAAGGTAAGCTGCTACAGGGGCATTTTTCATTCATGATAATTGAATGCTTCAATATTCGCTACAAATACACGTAGGGCTCATTCTTCACTAACTACGATGTTCCTAATACACTTATTAGAATTAGATTTAGCCTACAGAAAAAAATATTTCAAAGGTGAGTTGCAACAACTCATCAGATCGCTCAAAACTTTTTATAGCCGGTGATTTTAAGGGGTTATATCGACCAAATGCTCAAAAAAACCAGGCTTTTTCATGAATTTTTTCACAGGACATTTGAGATTTAAGGTATATAAGTAATATATCATTGGATTGAGCAACTCTTGCAGAATAGAAAAAATATTTTTATTGCTATTTTTGTTACAAAATGGCGGCTGTGTAGCGATTGCCGTGAACCGCTGTTTTAAAAGTTGTTCCGCGGCGAGCAGTAGAAGTCGTGCCCAACTCCACCTATAACCATAACAAAATTTTTTTCATTATCTACATAAGTGTCGCTAGTGAAGGACAAAACATTATTTTTAGAATTTTTCTTCGCAAAATGACAACGGTTTGAAAAAAAAAAGAATTCTGTTTCGACAAAAAAAATTGACTTTGATTGTTTATAACTTTAGTTGCTGTTAATCAATCGCTAAAATCGTGTGTACCTCACTAGATAATCTAATGAAGAAGCTACAGTTAAAATTTCAAGTCAATCGGATGTGAACTTTTTCAGTTCTACTGCTCGCCGGTTTTAAAACATGGTTTTGAGAAAAACGCGTTTAAAGTTTCAAATTGCTATAAATCTTAAGAATCGCAACAGTAAAGCCCCTAATAATTTTTTAACCTTCAGTCAGCTACCTCTGTGCCGTAAAGTTGTCCTTTCTGAGCTTTATCTTCCTCTTCTTCCTTTTATTTTATCTGATCTAAGGCTGCGCCTACGCTCTTTCGTGGTATCAGACATGCGACGCTCAGTGTCTTTGACGCAGTTGGCGTCCACTCCCACGCAAAATTCAAACTTGTCACTAATATTTAAGTACTTTTGAGTATAACTCACAGTTGAAAAGTAACAAAAAACTCAAACAAACAAATGGAAATTGTGAGTAAACACGTGCTGCATAGACGCTATAACGGTCGAAACTTGATGCAGCGATCTCTATACTACAAATTTGAAACACTATATCGATCATAGGTAACTTCTAATAGTTTACAAAGCATCGAAATTAAAAACAAAAACGAGCATCGCCAAAATAAACGAAAAATGTTTTTTTGGAGCATGAAAGTTGTTCGGTAAAAATAGATTTTAACGATTTTTGAGTTTAGATCAGTACTTGAGCGATGTAGATTTTGATTCTAGGAGAGTTTTAGCATGATTTAAGCCAATAAAAAAAATGACAAGAAAAAAATTTTTTTGGTACACACTTAAAATTTTTTGCCGGGTCTCGGTAATTTATTGCCGAGAACGGCACCACTGAGTGCTCGGTTAAAAAAATAATGACAGCTGTCACATTTTTCCGTAAATCTCGGTTCACCAAACTGAAATTTCGGCACCAAATACCCGAATTCCGAGATTTCAGTTAGGCTGAACCGAGATTTACGAAAAAATGTGACAGCTGTCATTTTTTTCTTAACCGAGCACTCAGTGGTTCCGTTCTCGGCAATAAATTACCGAGACCCGGCAAAAAATTTTAAGTGTGTAGATATAACCCCTTAACGCTAAACACCGCTCGTGGAATAATTCTCTACGTAATTCCAATGGCAAATTATCTCTTCGAATATGTTATTCTTTCAGTTCACATTCCTCGAACACACACACTGATTTTGCTTCTGATCATCTTCCAATAACTTTTTCCATATCACATGTTTCACATTGATTAGTTTTGGAAACATAGAAATGTGTGTACCAGATTTTTTTATTCCATAAGCTCAAGTGAAATTTGATTCCCCAATAATTGACGAAAACCTTTAGCTTCTTTTTTGTTTGCAAAATGTATGCAGACGTCAATATCAACGCTCTCGTGACCCCTCTCTAAAAACTATTAATAAAGATTTAAAGATATCAAAATTTTAGAATTTATGTCGAAAAATGTAAACCGTAATGAAAATCCTCTTAAAAGCTGGCAAAGATTTTTAAGAAATATGCATAGCCTATTCAAGTGAAGCCTATTGAAGATGATAATCATTTTCTTATAAACAATGAACAGCAAGTTTGAAGCATTACTCAGCAATTTGAGTTTTTATAATTCGAATTTAAATTTTGTGAGTTCAATTGAAAATGAAGTCACTCCTCAATATAATCAAATTCGGGAAACTCCCTCATTTCACACAACCAGAAAGTTGATTTTCTCGGTTTTTTAGACAACACTATCTCGACATTTTATGCATTTCTAAGACATTTGGCATGAAAAAAATCGATATTAAGCATTTTATGAACTTACCTGTGCTTTTCTTCAAATAAAATCCGTAGATTCTACCGATTTTTACGGCTTTTCTATTTTAATAAAATATAGTTTCCAAGCTATTACACAGGTTCACTAATAGGAAAACATAAGATCATATGTTAAACAAAATTATCAATAAGTTCCAGCAAAAAATCGTAGCAATCAAAAATTACAACGAAGTTAAAGTTTAAAAAGATTTATTTTCGTTTATTGCTCGTCAAGTTGCCTATTCATGTCATCTGTGCTAGGATTGCTCGCATGTGATTGGGTCATTGTTCTCGTAAATTTGTCCTTGAACTTTTTTTTATCAATTTTTACCGCTTGCCAATGTAATAATAGTGATAAATTGCGTATTATGAAATTGTCCAATTTCAAATAGTACGATTGAAGCAAAATCTGTGATAATACTGTAGCATATCTATAACAAAATTTGTAAGAAACATGCTGAATAACTCTGATATTTTTGTGTAGAAAACCTAGTGATAATTGCTATATTGCATGATAATCAGTGAATAAACTGATTGGAATTTTAGATATTGCAATTATCAACTTAAGTTGATAAAAACAAAGTTCGTTCCAAAATATCAAGATATGTTACAATCCTGTTATGTTTGGCTGATCGGGTACCCTTGATTCGGACCGGAGCCGGGAAGTGCTCAATGACTGTAATTCTTCCAGTGCATAAATATAAACAAATTTGACCAAATTATCAAATATTCAAGCATATTTGAGATTCATCAACTAAGTTTTAAAAAAATTGTCTAACGATCAACTTGTATTCATCAGATGCGGCAAGGAATAGACACCCAAGCAAAACTTTTGTAAACAAAGCTTCAAACGGCAATTTGACGGTACTAGCTTGCTCAATCAAGGCATGGCAGTCGCGTTAAAACTCCGTTTGAAATTTTGTACAAACAAAACGATAAGTTTATTTGAAAACTTTCTCGTGGTCCCCGTGGCTCTGTGGTTAGCGATGTCGGTCGGCTAGCTCTCCCACACGGTTGTGATATCGGGTTCGATTTCCGATCGAGTCAAGGAACTTTTCGAGCTGGAAATTTTCTCGATTCAGCACTGGGGCACGGTGTATCGTTGTACTTATCCTACACATGCAAAATGTGCCAAAAACAATATCGATAACGAATTCTCTCAACTATAATCTAGTTGATCGAGACCGCTATTAGCCCCAAGGCTAAGCGTGCGATATTGTTGTTTTATTTGAAAACTTCTGTTAACTAACTTTCTAACTCAATTGTTACTTAATCGCAATGTAATGATAAGTTAACTGTAATGAGATTAAATTTAGACAACCGTTGACCGTAATTTCGCCAACATTGCAATAAGGGTGGTTTACCGGTAATAAGAGTTGAAAAGGTTGGTTGTAAGACACGACCGCAAGGTTAACGTAGAATTACGACAACCAGTCTTAAGTCAATATTTTTTTTGTAATAGGTTTGGAAATACACTCGATTGGGTTTAATCAATTTAATGGTGTGGATGATTCGTACTGGTATTGGTAATATTTTCCAGATAGCTGCTATCGTTAAAGCAGTGCAAGCAGTAATCAATACTGATGATTTTGGTAGTGACTACGTTAACGCAAATATGAACTGATCGATTCACTATCATGAATCCGGTCATTCAAAAACATCATCGAATCAATAACAATTAAAAAGACATTGGATTTGTTCCAAACATTTTGGATTTAACGACGATTCTGGTTTTATTAATTTGCATTCGGTTTCACATTACTGGCACCAGCGTCAGTAAATTCTGTTGCAACGAAGCTCGCTGTTAGCTGTTTCGGTTGCTGACGGTGATAAGGGATGCACGAGCTTTTGATACGCACCAACTCACGAAAGTAACCAGCGGTTTTTTGAGCGCTCCAAAACTGATCGTTTGCCCCAAATCGAAGTCTACCGAAACACTACGATTTTGTATGTATTATACATATTCTGATTTCAATCTCTGTCAATGTATTCATTACGCAACGGTTGCGTTATCCTTTTGACACACTTGTTGTGTAAAAGCCAGAGCATTTAATGTGCGTTTAGAGAGGACACATCGGATGATGAAAGCTTGAACTTTTGCGTGTGAGAAATTTTCGTGACGCTCTCGATGTTTTCGGTTTTACAATTTGTACCCCTGTAGAAGTTGTCGTAAGACGTAATTCTAAGTCAAAAGCGCACTAATCGATGTGCTTAAGTTGACTCTGTTGAAAGAAAAATGAAAAGTAAATGTATGAATTAATTAATAAATGATTCATGATTGCGTACGACATAATGAATCTCATTTCATTTTCTCTAGTAGAATTGCCTGCCATTTCCAATAATTCTGCAGCTACCAAAAACTCCATTACAGCCGCCAGATAGACAGGTGCCTAAGTATCAACGCGCCCAGCGCGATCAGCCAGAAATTGAAACCCGGCTTTTCTTTCTTCGCCACGATTAGCATTCAACGTCTGTGTGGTATCGGTACAGTCATGGAATGAGCTATACATAAAACACAAAGCGCGCATTACTAGTCAACTAGGTATATTCCATCGACCTTGTTAGGGAAAAAAGCATTGGGTGACTAATCCGAGGTCGACATTTGCGTTTCGACGAGGCTTAACAATTTTCAATAAAACAATAGTTCGAACAATCAGATCTCAATTTTCTGCATTTGGACGGGTGCTTTCCAATCGATTGCTGCAAAAATGACGGAAATCGGTTGGAAACTGACTGAGTAAAAAACGTTTGAAATTGGACCCCTGTATATGTTGCCGTAGATGTGATCCCCGTGGTTCTGTGGTTAGCGATGTCGGTCGGCTAGTTCTCCCACACGGTTGTGATATCGGATTCGATTCCCGATCGAGTCGAGGATCTTTTCGAGCTGGAAATTTTCTCGACTCAGCACTGGGGCACGGTGTATCGTTGTACTTATCCTACACATGCATAATGTGCCAAAAACAATATCGAAAACGAATTCTCTCAACTAATCTAGTTGATCGAGAACGCTATTAGCCCCAAGGTTAAGCGTGCGATATTGTTTTTATATGTTGCCGTAAGACGTAATTCTACGTCAAAAAAATGATAAAACCGCTAAAGGCGAAACAAAAATATTGGAAAGTGAAAAACCGGTATTTTCGGTATTTTTCCTGAAAATCTAAAAAAAAAAAACAATAGTCACAAATCATTGCGAGCAAATGAATGCCACCCAGTTACAGGATGGCGTTACGGCTCGCTTAGCGTTGCATTTAATAAATACATTCAGATAGAAGCAATATTAAATAATAATTCACTTCAACTTGAATATTTTTGGATTCTTGCTTTCTTCTTGTTTGCTCTGCTTGGATTCAGACGATGTCTTTGTATCAATAATATGTCAACAATGTTCATATTAATAAAGTAAAACATTCATTTTTTAAGTTGAGACTAGTAAATGAAGAAGAAAGTAAATGAAGAGAGAAATGAAATAACGATTAGAAACAAATTTGAATTTTACTAATCCAAAGGAATCAAAGGTAAATTTACTTATTACGTTCGATGCTCTTTAAGCAGTTCGTCCATCTTCCAGTGATTAAATTTTAAACGCCAATCACTCGAAATAAGGTTTTTGGCGCTTGGTTCGGTTTGGCTGCACGCTGACCAAATTATTTATTGATTGACTGTTTTATCTAATAAAACATTGCACACGGGGACGTCAGACAAAAAATATCATATCCAAATTCATATTCATTTCATTTTATTTTTAGTTATATTTTGAAAAAGTAACAAAGAGAATCTATGTAAATATTTTTAAATAGTCACAAAAAGATTGTTTTACAGCATACTAAATGAATTTTTCCCACGAAAAAACTAGTAATAAAGGCATACACCCACCACACTGGAGTTGTTCTTCGAGCGGGTTTCACACGGTTCTGAAATTAACGCTGATTTTGGATTTCACACGGTTTCACTAGAAAAGTCAGTGTTTGTATGGTATTTTTTTTAAATAAAGGGAAGCTGGTAGCCACAAAGTTATTGGGTCCGCATATGGTCGTGAATTCGAATCTTAGTTAGTAGAAGCAAGTCATTTTTTGTTATCAAAGGTCTTATGCATGGGTTGATTCACAGGCTCCTCACCACCCAGGGTCTGTACTCAAAAAAAAAAAAAAAAAAAACGCGCTAGACAAAAGTTTATTCAAAATAAAAATAAATTAAGTCGGATTTTCTTCAAACTTTCAAGGAATGAACTAGTACATACGGATTATGTTTCGGCATAATCGCTTCATTCAATTACCTTTCCACTGCTGAGAGTTAGCACCTTTCCCTTAAAACCTTTCATTACAATTTGTGCAATGGTGGAGCCACTCTCATCCATTCTTTCTTCAACTCCAGTTCGTTATTAAACACACCTTGGGCAATTTTCGAACTTTGGCCTTCATTTTGGCCCAAAATCTTTCCACCGAACGAATCTCTGGTGAATTTGGGGAGTTGACGGTTTTTAATACAAAAACAACGCACCAATCCAATCGCGCGTTATGACATGACGCCAGGTCCGACCAAAATATTGTTTCGCCACCGTAGGACCGCAGAAAGGGCAACAGACGCTTCAGGAGGCACTCGGTGCGGTAAATTTCGTTGTTGATGGTACCCGTTGTGATGTACGGTTTACTCAGTTTACCGCATTGGCATATGGCCTGCCAGAGCAAGTATTTTTTGATAAATTTGTCCACTTTCTTCTTCCTTATGTCTTCCGGAACATCGAACTATGATTCGGCAACGTGATATGCATGCTGTAGGTTTCTTCATCCATAACCGCACACATCGGTTTCGTTAACTACTCTCGATACAGCATCCCTGCGCGAGACTTGGCCGCCTTGTATTGTTGATCACGCAGGTTCGGCCCCTTCCGGACCTTGAATACACGAAGCCAAGCTCGTTTCATGGTTTGAATGAATCAGGCGGAACACTCTGCCTTCAGAGCCGCGTCGCGAATCGAAAGATTAAGATTACGCTTGAAATAATCCAACACCTTCCCGGTCTTCACAGGGTCAGGTGTCTTCGAGTTTCATCCAAACATACACTCCAAATAATACACTCCAAACTAGTTATACCCAGGTTTTCATCAATTTTCACTCACGGACAAAAAGTTACACGCGGATAAAAATGGTGCTTTTTTTCGAGTACAGGCCTTAAGCATGGTTCAAATCCGATTAGGTGGACGCATCGATAGAACCGCGATGTCTAATATACAGATCGCATCACTTATCATGGTGAATCCTGCTCCAACATTACTCTTCCCTACTAACAAAATAAAACTCTTTTTTCCGATCTTTGTGGAGATGCAGAGGTTAACAAATTCTCCAACAGGTCACGCTACCATCCTTTTTTCTTCCCGTCTGCTTGCAAGGACGTTGATCACAAAAGTATTGAGTCACTAAAACATGTGCAATGAGAATGGTCGGTTACTCCCAGCCCCATTCAGTTGGTTCACTATGTAATTTTACTGATTCGGATCAATCATGGAGTATATATTTTTATTATTTTTATTATCATTATTAATTATAATATTTTTTAATTGTTGCTTCTACACAGTGGTCTGCTTGAACTGAAACTAGAAAGTTCAAAATTGATTTATATGAGATAGATAAATATCGACCCTCTGAATGTTAGATATTTTATTCAAGGACTGCGTTTTGATAAAACCAAAAATAAAAAAATACATTGAAAAACAATCATCATACCGTGAAAATTATGCAAAATAAAGACTAGCATTCTTTGTTAAAGTTGTACAAAATAAGCTGATCTAATATTTTTCGGAAATCTGCAGAACTGTATCTCTTTCTGTATATAAGTAAGTTTTGCTAAAAGTTGGGTCATCCTCATTTGTTTTTTTTTTTTGTTAAAAGAAGAGTCTTTCAAAACACATAATAACTTTTACAGAGACTACAAATATACAATATACAATAGTTGTTTTTCCACAACAAACTCAATACCGCTAAATCAATGTTCTGGAAAAATGAGCAGTGAAATTCTCAATACAAACCACACCAACTGTTAGTATCAAGCCTGCTCGATCATCGAGGGTCGCTAATAAGTCTGCGATGTTTCATCTTTGCGTTCATGAGTTAACAGCTCACAGCTAGATGTTAGTCTTTTTTGGTAAGACGTTATTCAAATCTTTTTCCAATTGAAGTCTGAGTGAATTCGATCAACTCTTTGTAGCTTTAAATGTTCAGGTGGATGTGTAGGTAGCAGAATTTGTTAAGAAAGGATTTAAAGACCTGAAGCTTGATAAGGGAAGGTATATTTAGCGTTACTACAAAAACTGTACCCGATTTTTATTAGATTTTGTGATGTAGTGCATTTGAAAAACTGCCGGAACACGGCTAATTTATTAAACTACTAAAACAAAATGTCATACTGCCATCGAGTAGTCACTATTCACTGACTCTCATAGGCAGCGCCCGGCGATACCGACTTTGAGCTTGTTCACAATTTTCAAAACCTAAATTATCGAGAATTTGATAAGAGACTGAATGATGTAAACAGGCAAAATTTATTGAAAAATGAGGAAGATATAAATAAAGCTGTCGGCATATTTAGTAACAGGCTTTACTCAATTATTGATGAACTCGTACCCAAGAGAAAAAAAGGATACAGGCAAGCAATAAATATCCGGTATGGTACACACGAGAAATTAGAAATCTCAAAAACAGAAAACAAAAGGCACATAAAGCTCATAAGAAAGACAAACCTAAATAGCTATATAGAAATTTGCAGAGCACTTGACGTATAAATATCCTTAGCATATGAGAGTTTTAATGCAAAGGTTGAAGCCAACATAAAATCCTATACGAAAGCGTTTTTTAGCTTCGCTTCGGTTGACAATATTACTGTTCAAGAAATCCTAATGTCGCTTGAAAGCCTTGATGCCAAAAAAGGACCGGGTCCCGATCAGATACCGCCATCATAACTTAAAAAATTTGCAACTTCATTTGTTAAACCCCTTTTTTGGCTTTTCAACCTGTGTCTTAAGTCAACCGATTTTCACAATCTATTGGCTGTAGCAAATATATGCAGACTCAAAATTAAGGTTTTTGATGCTAAAGAAAATACTTGAAGCTATTTCGGGCCAAATAGCATCGGCGTTGATAATTCGAAACAGATTGCGTTATGTAGCTAATGGAGTCCGGATATTCCACAGTGTAGCCAAAGTCTACATAGCAGATATCTCTCCAGCTATATGTAGTTGATATGTCAGTTAGTACAGGGGAGTATGCATGTAGCCTGCCTTCAAGAGGTTAGTGTTGAAGCGAATCAACTGAGTAGTCAGGATTATACATGGGATATTTCATGGAATGGAGGACATCATCTTAGTGGGTTAGCTCTACTAATTCGGAAAAATCTAGATATCCAACCTGCCTACACACCACTATATATCATTGCACAGAATGTAGAAGAATATGGAGTTTAAGTGTCTAGAAGAATGGGAGGAATCAACCAGACACAGAAAAGAAGTGACAAATAAAATTGAGGAACAATGCGTCTTGAACTGTCCTACAGATCAGACGTGTTTTCGGTTGCTTGTGGACTGGTCTTTGACTGCCTATAGCTTCAAAGTTTGTATTTTGTCAGTGTGTCTTTTAAAACAAATCTACTATATAAAAATGGAATTCCTTAACGCTTGATCTTATTGATGTTATTCCCTCCATCTCTGAGGTGTACAGTCACCACCATCATTTAAAATCGTTCTAAATCAAAAAAATAACCGGTGACATGTGGATTTTTCTACATGAAAATGTTTGTTGATGTTCAGAAAAGACATTTTAGGAAAAATAAAAAGTGTCTGATTACTAAAACTTGAGATATTATCTACAAAACAACGTAAAACATGCAAAATTATGACTTTTTATGTTGAGTTTGCCTCTAAATTAAAATTCAAAGCGATGACATGTGATGGTTTTTTCATTAAAATGTTTGTTAATGTTCAGGAAAGACATTTGAGGAAAAATAAAAAGTGTCTTATTACTAAAATTTGAGATATTATTCACAAAACTACGTAAAACAGGATAGATTATGACTTTTAATGCTGAATTTGCCTCTAAATCGAAATTCAATGCGATGATATGTGATTCTTTTTTCATTAAAATGTTTGTTGGTGTTCAGGAAAGACATTTGAGGAAAAATAAAAAGTATCTGATTACTAGAACTTGAGATATTATTCACAAAACTACCTAAAACATGCAAAATTCTGACTTTTTATGCTGAATTTGCCCCTAAATCAAAATTCAAAGCGATGAAATGTGATTATTTTTCATTAAAATGTTTGTTGATGTTCAGGAAAGACATTTCAGGAAAAATAAAATGGATTACCAAAACTTGAGATATTATTCACAAAACTACGTAAAACACGCAAAGTTATGACTTTTTATGCTGAATTTGCCTCTAAATCAAAATTCAATGCGATGACATGTGAATACTCTTTCATTAAAATGTTTGTTAACGTTCAGGAAAGACATTTGAGAAAAAACAGAAGGTATCTTGATGCTAAAAATTGATGATATTTTTCACAAAACTATGTATGTTTGAAGGTGATTTATGTATACAGCACAACAATATCGCACGCTAGCTCGATCAACAGGGCCGGCGGTTCATGTGGGTAGTATGGGTAGTAGAACCCACTCGAAAAATATCCATATGGGTACTTACCCACACGGAACTATCTGACAAAACCCAAAAAAATGTAATGATGCGAGCGACAGATTTTTTTTATAGATATCGTTGAGCGAGAGGTTATAAATCTACAGATTCATGTTCTATAGATTCAGTTTCTCAGGGGAGAGGATTTTTTTTAATTGTATCATTTACGATAGAGATTAGAGAATTTCAGTTACGATAGAGTTCAAAAGTTTTGGCGGTCAAAGTTACAGTTCTTTGGTCGATGCAAGGAATGTTCGAGCTGGTATTGTCTCTTGTGTGTTCTGGTGTAGTTCGAATCTCCAAGCCCAAAAGTTTTCATATCCCTGAAAGTTAATTTTTTTAAACAATTTTTCATGAAATAACATTTTAATAACATTTCATGCATTTCTAAGAGATTTGCTATAAAAAAAATCGATTTCGGAAACTTCAAGAGCTACTCTTGTGCATTTTTAGACTGGTCAAAAATGTAAGACTTTCACAACTGTAAGTGAAACTTTATCAGAAGTTCGATTAGGCTCAAATTTTTGATGGAGACTTTCTTCGAGAAGACAAAATTGTTAAGCCCTAACGTTAATTAAGAAAATGCTAAAAAAATGCCGATTTTTCATGGGTTTATCTTTACATCTACCCATGCAGCATCAATCATAGTAACCCATGAGAAAAAATTGACTCGAACTCTAACCGTAATGGCGAAAACAGTGAAGCTACACCACTCAGAAGTATGCGCGATGACGCAGTGGCAGCGGCTGAATAATATGGTCGAGTCGAGTGGTGGTCGACGTCGAGACCTATCTGGTAACGACTGGCAGGACACTCCGTACTTTACTTCCCCCACGAGGGAAGTAAGCTCTGAGGTGAAGTTTATTTCACACACCAAGTTTCCAAAGAAGGTGCTGCTGTGGCTGACAATCAGCGAGAAGCTCCGTACTAGCCGTGAATCAATGCGGTACCATCCAGAGCTAGCTTAGCAGAATGACTGGAGAGCGACACTATACTGACGACTTTTCTCTCTTTTCACTCTAACAGCCTCATGCATGAGCTGTTCATGAGAGCTCACATACAGCTACAGCTTACACAAGGCAAAGAAACTGTCTACGACAGCTCATTCTTGCGCATGTATTTTGTTCTTTCGGACATGACAGCCTAGTTTGCTCATTTTGAGGATGTCCTGTTGCTGTTGACTGTCTGCTGATCGGCTGCGGCTGTCATCGACTCGCATTTTTTCGTTTCTCCTTTGTCACAGGCCGGTGGCATATTGAATACAAAGCAAACCGTTTCCATTGTTGATATTATTTATTCCCCACGTAAGAAAAAACGTGCTTCGCACCATCTCTCTTTCATTTTTTCATCGGCCTTACTGTCGTGTATCATAATCACCTGACATCCCGCTCGGATTCGTGCTGAAGGATGTCGGAAGATTATAGGCTGTCATTTATGACAGCTTGGAATAACCAACAGACATAAGGAGATGAAAACTAACAGCCCGTATGGAGTTGCATGTGTGCTGTCGTCAGTTGCTGTCGGACTGTTTAGCGAACGTGTGGGGAACAGAGAGAGCTGTGCAATACAATGAGAGCCGGATCAGTTAAAAATTTGCTGTCATTGTCTTGCAGTCATTTTCATAACACTGATCCAGAGTTTCTTGTCGAACCAGAAGTGTAAGACCTACTCCAACAATTTTGTCGCAAAAATTGAGGAGGAATTGATAAATAAAACGAAGAAAGAAAGAAAAAACATGCCTAAACGCATGTTTTCATCCACCATGGCGAATGTTCCGGTAAACTCCCGGAAGCCCACTCGCTAGGGCGTGGAATTGCTTCTGCGAGTGAGCTTATATAATTGCTTTCCATGGTAAATTCATTGAAAACAATTATCTGTCTTGGATTTTTGCTATCACCATCCGAAATTTTTTTAATTTTTTTTTTAATGCAAACATTACTACTGAACAAAATTCGAAATCCAGTTTCTCTTAAACATTCCATTGGCATCCATTGTTGATGCACTGTGAAATTTTCGTAAAAAAATTTGTTCATGTATCTCTATTTTTGGTGTCAAAATCTCGGAAACGAAAAAAAACATGTCGAGATTCCCGACTGATGCTGACTGTCTTTGAAAATAAATTTTAAAATAAGGTGAGTGGTTAGTGAAAATGTTTGAATTATCAGTAATTATACTAACAAAAGGTCAATCTTAAAGTTACTATTAACAAAACTAATTGTTTCGACTTTATTCTGCGATAAAGTCACAGTGTTGTTTAAAAACAACATGGTAATATTTGCACACTAAAAAGTAAATCTTTCAATTTTTTTTGCATATTGGTTAGTTTTAGAGCAGTTAACCTTTTGAACAAAGATTTTATGTTTTTAGATGATTTTTTAACATCGTGCGCATTTAAGGGTTAATATTTAAAAAGTGTAACTCGAATGAGTAGATTTGAAATTTTGAGTATGGAAGATTTGTCATAAATGTTTTCTTGTTATTTTAGGAATTTTAAAATAAAAAAAAATATATCGCATTATTAGTTCACGCCAAGAAAGAAAGTGAAAGCTTAAAACAATAGTATACACTGGGGTTGTTTTTTACGCGGTTGGTTGTACCGCATTTAAAAGATTAGATTCGATATATTTAAACTAAACTTATTTGATACCGCGTACAAATAATCTTCAGAATCGAGTAAAAATAATCCTCGTTATTGTAAAAATATCCCGTTTGCAAAAAGGCAAAAAAAAACAACCCGCGTCAAAAAGGACCCCAGTATTCATATATTCACCATTTACAAGGAATTTACAAGTGAAAGTTCCACACGACTATTAAAAAGTAAATATGGTCAAGATACAACCAAATACTTAAGACATACGTAACACTGACAATTATTTGCTGGTACAAACATTTCAAACTAGTCGACAATAAAATTATTACTCCGCTCTACTGGAGCGCTAAAAAAATCCCTTAAGGAGCCGTGAAAGTATATGCAGCAATCTTCGAGCACGCAGGAAAAAGCATGCAGGTATATTGTTCGCATAAAATACTCAAAGTTCATTATTGAGGTTAAGAAAGTTCTAGTAATTTATTTCAAAACATTAGTTTTGAAGATTCCTTCGTTACGGGTGTTTTGAGTATCTAACATTTAATGTTTAACCAAGCACAAACTAGCCATGTAGTTTCTACTAATTGGTACAGAGCAGAAGATTGCGGGCTCGAATCTCAGTACAACCAGGTCATTCGTTGTTCAAGATAAACATATTATATAGAAGATTCAACTAGAGACATTTTTTATGTAACCCTACACTAGCGCGTTTCTCCTTTTATCTTTTCTAGTCCGGAATCACGTTCGCAATCTGCAATAAGTATTTTTTTCACATGATTTGTCATTTTTTTGTGGAAGTATGAAATTCGTTTCGTGTGTAAGAATATCGGTCACACGCTCACAGAAATGCATCAACAATGCACAGTGGTACAGTAAGGCAATTTGGGTGGACATGAGGTTTTCGATGCGATTTTTTGATTTAAGAGTCATAGTTTCTTCAAAGTTGTTTCTTATAGTTAGTTTTTTGTATGTGCAAATGAAGATTGAGGTGGTCTATAAATCGGCGAAATAAAAAAAATAACTTTTTTATTTGCAGAAGTAACTGTATACAATCTTCGAGACAGTTGTAGATTAACTAATTTTGAGCAACGAAAAAACTCTTTTATAGTTAATAGCTATTGACCGAAATAGAGCAATTTTACGTGACTGGCTTAGAGTGGGTTCCGAAAAAACAGTTTTTCGGGTCTATTTTTTCAGTTCAATTTTAATAACAGAGTATTCTTCGGATGACCTCAAGAGCTTAAAAATATGTTTTTATTGACGTTTTATTAAAAAAAAAAACTCTTCACCTATAAAACATATCGACAATATTTTTCCGTCAAAAGTTGCTTATTTGTTTGTTCTTAAGGTTAACCGAAGAAAACTTTGCTATAACATTTGAACTAAAAAATAAAGCAAAAAATCTGTTTTTTTTTGGGACCCTAGTTCAGCTACGTCAAATTGCTCTTAATTGGTAAATTTAATAGCTACAAAAAAAAATTAACGAAGTTGCTTAAAATTAGTTGATTTACAATTTTGCCGAAGAATGTATACAATTATTTCTACAAATAAAAGAGTTAGTTTATTTTGTTTCGTTGATTTTAGGGCCACCCTAATTTTCATTGGCACATAAATAAAGAACTAAGTATAAGAAACAACTTCTTAAAAGAAACTATTGCTTTGAAACCACAAAAGCTCATGTCCGCCTAAATTGCGTTACTGTACCACTGTGCAACGAGTTTAGTTACCTTCTTCACCACAAGAGGGGGTGTTCCCTATGCGTCTTTTCGAAATTATATGGGAAATTCGGGAGTAAACTATATTGGTATTATAAGATATTTGTTAAACGTAAAAATAAATATGATAAATACACATGTATAGATCAACAATAATTTGGTTAGGATGCTGTAGCTAAGGGTAAAAGGTGGCGGTTGAGGGAAACATGGTTACTTTACTCTAACTGGTTAACCAGCAGAATATACTTTGCTTTGCTGAATGTACAGCAAAATTACATCGCTGATTATTCAGTAATTGAATTTAAGTTTGCTGAAGTTACAGTTAAGTGCTGTCAGTTGAATGAAATTTCGCTTTACTGGATAAACAGCAAAATTTATTTTGCTGGATGAATTGCTGGTCTTACAGCTCGGCAAAATCCAGTAAAAATTTGCTGGTTTCCAGTAAAAATAAATGAGCGTGATACTCACGTACAGTCAAAAGCAAAAGTTGTAAATTTGATTAATAACACAACGGCTCGTCAAACCATCAAACCATAGAAATACTGTTTCTATCGTT
The DNA here is from genome assembly GCF_029784165.1 of Wyeomyia smithii. Lineage (NCBI taxonomy): Eukaryota > Metazoa > Arthropoda > Insecta > Diptera > Culicidae > Wyeomyia > Wyeomyia smithii. The sequence continues at coordinate 81,022,102 of NC_073694.1, forward strand.
TTGAACAGTTACACTGTATTTGACATCGCAGACAACATCTTACTGTACGGGACGAGCCAGAGCAACAGTACGAGTAACATATCGCAGAATGCTAAGCTAGCACGGTCTTTGCACGAGTGTCAACGTAATTGTTATGTAAACTGTGTGTAAGAGTTACTTTTTATTATTAACATTGTGGTGCTGTGTGGCCTTGCAACTACGGTTCACCTAGAAACTTTACATGAGAGTAAAACCATGTCAAGTGATCTGAAAATACGCCAAAGTTCAATAGACCATTTTTGATTTGAATAAGATTTTGAACACGTATTTCACATAGCAACCTAGCATTTCCATAGATAAAGACATCTTTCAGACTCAAGAGTTAAATTTGAAAGGAAGTATACAACCTTTGGTTGCATAGAAAACACACCCGAGAATAAATTTCCGGGAATCAATGGTGCCTTATAAAAAATATAAACAGTAAAAAAATTCAAAAATCACTGACTTTTAGAAAAACAATGACAAAATATAAAAGTCGATTTTTTATGAAAAAAAAAAAAAATGAAAATTATAGCAAAACTTTCGGTAAAAAGTCCAGTATGGTGTAATGTAAAACAATTTTTTATACAAAGTTAGGTTTTTCAAAAAATCCAAAGACTTTGAACGGTAAGATCACCCATGCCATTACTTTTAGTCATTATCGTGCACTTTTTCATATTAGAACTGAAGAATGCTGTGTTCAGGCGATGAAATCAGCTTTCCTGCGAGTCTAATATAATGAACCCACTGGTCAAATTACCCCGCTGGTCAGTACGGTTGTCCCCTTAATTTATTTTGTTTTTTTTTTTTGGCTAGGAACACCAAAATTCACAGGAATGGTTGTATAGCTATAATCTGTCGTTTTTTCCGGATTGAGCTTTTGGAGTGAAATTCATGAATATTAGGCCTTATTTAGTTAATTTTTAAAAACAGACTTTATAGAGATTGAAGTTTTATAGATATTTTTAAAAATCGTAGGCTGTTATTACAGTCATCCCAGTATTATGGGCCAGTCTACACTTTGTATTGGTTTCTAACATATTTTTATAACTTTTAATAGTCAAATTTATGTTTAGTGAACGTGTATAACGTTCACCAAACATAAATTTGATTGTAACAAGTTGTTGAAAAAAATGTGTGCATAAGTTCGTAAAATTTCGTTTTATAAACTCGAGATTTCGCGCAATAGTTTTGGTGTAATTATTTTTTGCAATAGTAAGCTAATCAGTTTTTTATGTATTCTGATGCAACGCGACAATTTGAATAAAGATGAATAAAAATAATTTCTTCCACTTAACAGACTCTTCCTTTGTATTCTGTGTAGCTTTCTTCAATTATATTATCGGGAAATACGACAGTCGAAAAATGAATGGAAAAACAACAAACATTCAATGTTTTTTTTTGGCAAGAATGCAGTTTTACAACTGCATATATTATTTTTGAAAAAATCAACATTTCTGATGTAAAAAAAAAACAGAACAAAAAAATGTGGAACTACATGCATTTGAAATTGCATTCATTAGACTGAACTCAGAGACATTTTATGCGCACAATAAAGCGTTATTGAAATGAACAATACGAGAATGAAGGTATGGATAAATTCAATTGGTTTCAGACCATTTTCTTTTATTTTTTTATTGTTTGTTCGATTTTTTTTAGTTTTTGTATGCTGCATGTTTTATTATATCAGGATTGTTTGATGTTTGAAAAAAAAAAACTTGTTAGTTAACTAGATTTCCATGTTTTTTTAATAATTTTTATTTTTGAGGACCTGTTAACCATGATCACAGACAATGTTTATTAATAACAGCTAAATTATAAAATCCGAACTAGAGAGCACACAAAACTAAACACACCAATATTCTAGCAGTAGTAATTAGTAGCACAGGTGTATAGGTGTATCTTTTAGGCCTGTGTGCGCCGAGCACTCTCTTAAAAACATGATTGTAGTAATCAATCAAACCATAGTTTAATTTGAAACCAGAACTAGACTACCATTAAAATTTAATTTAATGATCTACCACTACTCTTTCCCACTCTGCGATAACATTCCAAGTCAGGGGGTACACTCGATATAAAAAATACCGCCAAGGGGTACGCGGACAAAAAAAGGTTGAGAACCGCTGGTTTAAGAGGTTTGTTATTGAATTATGCCAAATAATAATTTTTTTTCAATCTCAGCTATTTCTTTTTTATGTCTAAACACGGCTCTTAGAGTTGACACTATATTCATAAAAAACTAGGTGGGCGAATTTTGGGTACTAGGATAAAGTGGGCGAATTATGGGGTCGTTACCCTATAAGTATGAAAATGAAAACACAGATAGATTAAAAAACTGCGAAATATTGAAAATATTCTATCCGACGCAAACCAGCTTAGTATAAAAATAACGTATTTGATATCATATTGTTGAAACAGTTTAAAAAAAAAATCTTTTCAACATTCAAGTGAATGATAACGAAATTTGATATAATTATGTATTTATGATTCTTCTGGTATATCAAAAATATTACAGGCTTTGTTATTTCTATAAAGTTCTGATATTGGTCTCTCCTTGACCATACGCTTACCTTCGATAGCGTGGACCTAAGTGGAGGAAGAATGCTCTAACCGCAGACAAACAAAACTCTTTAATTTACATTATTAACAAAACTCTTCAGGTCTTGAAAAAGACCAATCTAGAGAAACATTTCAAAAGGTCCTATCTGCTTTGATCGATTTTTTTAACGATCACTTTCATTCAATCACCACAACTTTTTGTATACCTGTCATGACACGTTATTTGCACTAGTTGATAGCGGAGGGATCCCTCTAACCTTCTGAACGAAAACCACGCTTGAAAGAGTTACTAAAGTTGAAACATTACCAAAATGAAAGGACGCTCCGGAAAAACGAAGAAAGCAGATAGGGCCTTTTGAAATGTTCATCTAGCAATGATTGCAGCTTGGAGCGTTAAGTAGGAAGGAAAAGACGCGAATAACCTTAAACTTTTATTTCGATATGTATAGTACAACGTTTAAACTATGAATGAAAATATCATGTTGAGGCAACTCCTTCTATGCACTTTGCTTTCTTCTTATTCTTAATTATAAAAAACCGGTGACCAATCAGCGTTGTTTGTGACGGGAGTAAATTAGCCCATTGCCAACTTCCCTCGACGGGAAACTATAAATAGCCTGTCGTTGGTGGCATCACGTCATTAATGCGACACAACGCTCAATGTGTGTTGATCAGCACCGCACCTTGCACACCACACATTGCGTTGTATGAATTGCGGCTTGCAATTTGCGGGATATGTTTTGAAGGATGAATGGGAAAGGTTAATGACTGTAAAGGGAAGGGATTGCTCACTTCGTTCGCATGATCGATTGCGAACATTCTCCCCCCGGGCTGAGAACAGTATCCTTTGGTTGTGGAAAGTTCGACTCGAATGGAAGTGGAGCTAATTTGGACACTGGTCGACGATACATTCTCAGTTTTTTGTTTCATGTAATAATGAGTTTTTTGTTTCATGTGTAATGAGATTGTAAAGTATGCAGATATTCATTAGATCAACGTCGCCAAAAATGATCCCTCAATTGTTGCAAACGTTGCCAACGTGATAATAGATTTGTCCGTATATCTTCCAGGTTAGTCTCGGGAATGGCAGTAAGTGGCCATTTTATCAGGAAATGGGCAGGTGTTATTGCTTCAAGTTCTCCTGGGTCGGGTGAATGTGAAAATAAAGGACGAGAGTTGAGAATTGCCTTGGATGCCAATCGAGCAAGTAAACGAGCTGTGCACAGCTCCATTCTCGGTATGGTTACAGCTTGTATTGGAGCTATCTTAAACTTACTGCATACTAACGATAGCCTTATAGTTACAGCAGACACTGAACGAATATAGATACATATGTATGCTAGGCTGGATGCATCAGCAAAGCCATGAATTTCGTAAAAACTTGCCTTAGGAAATGTTACATATCGGGGAATTCTTATAAGTTGAATTTCGTGAAGAGAATCTCGAAAAGTCTTCCATGCTTGCAAAAGTTCAGTATATCATCCCAGTCTAAATGGCTCACCCATATTTGCTGTATTATAGCCTAGAACAATGATTGGAGAAATCAGGCCGAGAGGATCAAACAGCCTTGCTATTTCAGATAGCACTTTGCGTTTCGTATGTTGTTCAAGGGTGCTACCAAAGCATTCAGGCAAAAAGAAAAATGTGTCATTCGCGGGATCCCACAGTAATCCCAACGTTTTTATGGATTGGTTGACATCGGCATCCTCAAATGTACTAAGCCTTTCCCTATCTTTCTCAGGCACAGATTTTATGATGGCTTCTTCATTCGCACACCACTCATGAATTGGAAAACCTCCGCTTGTTAGCAAATGTGTCAATCCATTCCGCTTTCTTACGGCATCATCAATGGTATCGGCACCAGTGAGCATGTCATCAACGTAAAAATCTTCTTCGACAATTTTTGCCGCTAGTGGAAAACGTTCTGCTTCGTCGATGGCCAGTTGTTTCAAAGTGCGTGTAGCAAGGTATGGTGCACAGGATGTCCCGTATGTGACTGTCGTCAATTCGAGTACTTCTAAAGGATCGGTAGTCTCCTTTCTCCAGAAAATTCTTTGTAATGACGACTGGCTACTATCTACTCGAATCTGCCGATACATTTTCGAAATGTCCGCAGTGAATACATAGCGATGTTTATGAAATCGCAAAAGTATTGAAAAAAGTTCGTCTTGAATTATGAAACCTATCATCAAATTATCGTTTAACAATGAGCCTATGGACTTGGCAGAAGCATCAAGCACGACTCTCAGTTTAGTAGTGAAGCTCATCGGCTTCAAGACTGCATGGTGGGGTAAATAATACGTTAGTTTCTCTGGTGCATCGTTGGACTCATCTACTTGATGACAATGACCGAGTAGTTTATATTCATCTATAAACTGTTCACATAACAGCTTCATTTCTGGATTTTTCTGAAGCCTTTGTTCAAGCATGAAAAAACGAGGAAGTGCCAGGGAACGATTATTTTTTATTTTCGAAACTGAATCTTTCAGTGGCAATTGAACGATATATCGACCATCAATATCACGACGAGTAGTGGCATTATACAAAGCTTCACACTCCAGCTCTTCACTAGTAAGCATTGGAGAGGACCCAATGTCTTTTATAGACCAAAATTTCTCCATGCATTCAGTCAGTGGCTCCAAAGTAAGCGTATTACATTGCAATGGGTTCTGGGCTGGATTAAAATCTTCAACAGCACCAGCAATTACCCATCCCAAACGGGTTTCTTGGAGAATGGGCAATTTATCAGAAATCTGGCAGGGCATTAGGATTTTGAAAAAGAGGTTGATTCCAATCAACAAATCGATTAAACCAGGAATGTGAAAATTTGGGTCCGCGAGTGGCAGTCCAGGCGGTAGGTACCAATACTGGGTGTTGAATTCACGGGATGGAATAACACCAGTGATTTTATCCGTTACTAAACACTGTAGCTGTGCTTGGAAATCTGAATGGATGGATCGAATATTCACCTCAACTATTTCAGATAAAGTCGATTTTTTACCATTGGCTCCAATGATATCAATCTTAGCGGGAGTACAAGACAAATTCAGTACACGAACTGATTTATCAGAAATCAAATGAGCCTGAGATCCACAATCTAGGAAGGCACGACATGGCTGGTATTTGCCATTGCAATTCAAAACATTAACAACAGCGGTCATTAAAAGGCTATTCTCAAATCGGGGAAAATTACTAACTGAGCAAGTTGTACTACGTGGAGGAGTAACTTTTGGGTTGGTAGGTTTGGGAACTGATTCGAAAGCTTGTGGGAGTTTGAGGTTTTTCAAAGTGCAATAGTGTGTGGTGCTTACCTTGACACTTCTGGCAGGTTCGCGATGAATTGCAAGAAATGCTGTGATGACCCTTGCGTAAACAGTTGAAGCAAATTTTCAGCTCTCGTGCTTTCACTAGACGTTGAGGAGTAGACAAAGCTCGAAACACTTCACATTTAAAGTTCGGATGTGCACCGGCACATATCTCGCAGGACATCTCGGTGGTTCCAGTGATGGCGCACAACTTAGCTTGCGTACCCTTTATCAGGTTGGCGTTGTTTTTGATTGGTATCGGCTTCACGTTTGGCGCTGAAATTTCACCGCGTTCGAGGATGGCACAACGCTTTTTCAGGAAATCCATCGTTTCATTGTAGGTTGGTATCGACTTATGTGGGATTGAAACTTCCCACTCCATCCGAGTATCTTTATCTAGCGCTGCAGTTACCAGGTTAACCACAAAACGCTCGGACACTCCTAGCAGTTGCTCCTGCATTAGCACTAGTCGGTCGACGTGGCGAGTCACTTCGTTGATTAACTCTCGCAATTCCTTCGGATTTTCACGGTTCATGAGTCGAAGACTCAGTAGACCTTGTATATGGGTGTCAGCAATTAAACGCTTATTCTCGAAACGCTCCTCAAGGATCTCCCAGGCATAAGTGTAATTATTGTCACTCAAAGTGCGTGCGTCTATTATACCAGCAGCAGCACCCAACATGGCTCGCTCTAAATGGTACAGCTTGATACAGTCCGAATCCGTAGATGATTGCATCACATCACGAAACATAGCCTTGAATCGTGGCCAATTCTCTGGTTTGCCATCGAGAGTCGGAAGGGGTGCTTTCAATGGCTGCTGAACGATTACTCGAGGTTCATTATTGGCGGGGACATCAGTACGCTGACGTTGTGGCGTAGGAACTGGATGTAGCATCTCGATTGCTTGCTTGACCAAAACAAGCGTCTCGTTGTAAGGGGCCATCCACATACCACGTGGACAGATTTTTAACGATTTTGACCCCCCCCCTCCCCCTCCGTGAACAACTGCCCATATAAATTCTAAAAAAATTGTATGGACCGTGGACATTAGCCAACCCCCCCCCTCCTTCAAAACTGTTCACGTGGTATGTGGATGGCCTCTAATGTGTTTCGAAACTAAGGTATCCTTGATCGTGCTCTTCGATCTTTTCGGGTGGACACATTGCCAAAATCTGATGATGAAGGCCCAACTATTCCTGGAGCGAACACTTTTAATTGAGCTGCATCATGGCGTATGACACCAGCTCCAGCGGAATCTTCAACCGCTTTACGTATGCGCGTCACCTTTGCGTATTCACTTTCGCGGGAGTATACTGCATTGGCATCACAATATTCTGTTCATAAACACACACGCACTATAATTGGTTATCGATATTGTTTTTTTTGGCACATTTTGCATGTGTAGGATAAGTACAACGATACACCGTGCCCCAGTGCTGAGTCGAGAAAATTTCCAGCTCGAAAGGATCCTCGACTCGATCGGGAATCGAACCCGATATCACAACCGTGTGGGAGAGCTAGCCGACCGACATCGCTAACCACAGAGCCACGGGGACTACTTTGGTGTAGTATCCTTGAATTGCTAAGGTTTTAACGGCAACTGTTCGGAGGCCGGTTCACCGAAGCCGATGGATCCCCTATTGGAATTATCTTCTTAACTGTAATGAACCTTCTGCAAATTAAGAGCAGACAAAATAATTTGTTGATCGATGGGCAAATAATCGCATAACAGTCCCGCTACGTCAGGTATCGGAGTTTGGCAGCTACTGGTAACTTTGTTTACCTTCGGAAGATGCAGTTTTGCTCTAAATTAAAGCAGATCATTGCAATTGTTACCAAAACGTCCTTCAAATATTGTGCGTGGGGTGCCAGTACATTAAGAACAATTATAAATTGAGCAGCATTTTCGATTGCTCCACCAGAAAAAAGCACAAAGTCCAAAATGTAAAGTTACCACTAACTGACAAAAAAGTGAGATTAAATAGATTCGTTAAGATAGTCTATAGTAGGCACACCATATTGTTTTTTCCCTGGAAAAAATCTTTAAATTGAGTAGCTTCCAGCATGAATCACTTTGTGCACATCTTTTAAATATATATATACCAAACTGCCCATATAGAAATTGTTCTATCACAAATAATTACTAAGCCACTAACTTCTCCACTGCCACTAGTAGGGTGAGGGACTAGTTCGCCAGGGGTTTCCTTCGTCTTAATTTTTGCTTCATTCTAATGTGAAATATATGCCGAAGAGAACCCCTGCCAAAGTAGTCCCACACCCTAGCATATTTTATCACAGCACAACAGTATTACTAATCAATTGGCTACTAAGGCTTTCCTATTTTTCAAAGTTTCATTTTGCATCGCATTAGTCACACTCAAATATTATAAAAAAAAAGTTTTAGAGTAGGAAATAGCAATTGAATCATGCTATAATAAACATACACATGGGTAATACCGATACTGAGGGGAGCTGATGGCGGTGTATTGACAGCCGAACCTGGTGGAGCTACTACCGGTTCTGGTTTGTTCTACGTAGTTTTACATCTTTTAAGTTTAAGCACATTGTTGGTATCTAAGATGATCGGGCTGAACTGACCAATGTTGCATGTGTTCTAAATCATGTTTCTTTTTCTCTTTTTCTCTTTCCTGTTTAAAGATTCGCCTTCAACACAGTCGAGCGGCAACAATCATTTGATTAATAGTCGTATTAATAAAAATGATGAACAAAATGCTAGCACACGTTCGCTATCGCCGGCGTTGTCATCATCATCGTCGTCTTCAACTTTCAGTGGCGTTAGCGATGATAAAATGATCAACGTTGTTACTAGCAGTTGTTCAGGTAGCAGCAATGGCGATAATAGTAGTTCCACCAGTGGCCTCACCAGCTGTAACAGTAGTGGTAGTACCCAGAGTGAAGACTTACAAAATGTGCATGGTAATAGCAATAAACAACGAAAATACACGAAAAGAAAACAATATAAGAAAAGTGCTAACTATAATAGTTGCATGAATATGAACGGCAACAAGCTTAACTCGTCACCCAACTTGCGCCAAACGTCGTCATCGTCATCAATTGCTAGCGACGATGTTGTCAATGCGTTACAAGATGATCATATTACACAAACGAAATATTACTACAACTCATCACCGCTCATGAATAGCTCATCACTTTCATTATCCAATCCGACGTCGAGGACCAGAAATCAGATGGTCAGCAACAACCGGCGTAACGCGATTAGCTCAGCAAACGCGATGTGGCCGTCACTACCTATACCGCCATCAATTGCAGCAGCAGAAACATCTTCATTATCCTCTTCTATTAAGAACAATAAACATGCAAGTTGCCAAGGTCGTCTGGATTTCAGTTCCAATATAGTCAATACCATAAATACGACAGCAAAAGCGGGTCATCGTTTTGAAAAAAAATACCACAAGGGAAACACAAAAAGCGGGCACTTGAATACATCCCCGACTGTTGGTGACCATGCAATAGTTACCAATGCTTCACAGTTACGCCAGTTTGTGAAGTTGAATTTGAATGAGAACGAGCTCGTTAAGTATCTCCGTAAGTACGTGCTCGATAAGGATGTAATGAAGCAACTTGGTTTTCCTGTTGAGTACGGGCTGGATTCAAATAAAGCAATTATCTATAAGTTTCCGCACGATTTTTTTCGTCCATCACAGCTATATCCGACGTCTATAGCTGTTGCGACAGATATTGATAAAAAAGATCTACCCAATGTTGCAAACGCGGACAAAAGCGATGACAACGACAATAATCAAGGAAGTGCTATATCCTCTCCGACGAATGTCGAGAGTAACGATTCATTACTCATGTATCGGTTATCCAGCGATTCAACATCATTGGAATCGCCTTTGAGGCCAGATGTGCAATTGCAACCAAGCGAGGAACGTGAATGTTGTCGCTGTGGGAAAGGTTTTTTCATCACTCGTGATGGAGAATACTTGACACAAGAACATTGCATTTATCACTGGGGACGATTGACACGCGTTTTCAGTGGAGCTGAGTTTAAAAAGATTTACTCATGTTGCAGCGGTGAAGTAGATGTTAAAGGTTGTACCGTTAATAAGCTGCATGTGTGGACAGGTCTGTTATCTGGTTTCAATGGACCATTCGACGGATTCGTTAAAACACAACCATCACCGCGAAAGCTGAAAAAGTTTGGAAAAATGCTACTTAACAATTTTTATAACCAAAATATGAATGGCGATTGTATCGATCTATTGCACGAAGACCTTCTTCTGGAAAATGAAGAGAGTGATGGAGCATATGCGCTTGATTGTGAGATGTCTTACACTGGACGAGGTCTGGAACTTACCAAGGTTACTGTGGTGTCGACTGACGGTAGTTTGGTGTATGAAAAGCTTGTCAAGCCAGATATTGAGATTGTTGACTACAATACTCGCTACTCAGGTGTTACTGAATCAGATTTTGCAAACTCTCGTAACTACGTAACTCTGAGACAGGTACAAAATGAGCTGCTACAATTCGTTCATGACGACACTATCCTTATTGGACATGCAATTGAAAATGATCTGAAAGTATTAAAAATCATACACAAAACTGTGATTGATACATCCATCACTTTTCCGCATATGAACGGTTTTCCGTTTAGACAGTCACTTAAATCACTTACCAAAAACATTTTGAAACGTGATATTCAAACTCAAATGTCAGCAGCGTGTGGCTCTGTTGACTCGAAATCGCAGCATCACATTAAATCTGAGTTGGTATGCATCAACAACAGCAGCATCGTTAGTAGTAATAGTAGTAAAACTAGTTGTGATAATCACAACGCGAATAGTAATAATAGTAGTTATTCATATGGCCACTGTTCCCTGGAGGACAGTAGGGCTAGCTTAGAACTTATGCTTTGGCGTGTGCGTAAAGACAAAGCTGCTTACGACAATTCACGAAATAACAGTAGTTGTTATCAAATGCAGAATAATTGAATAATATAATGCTGTGATCATTTTAATTTAGTTTTTTTAATTCAAACTATAATTCTACATCGTCGCCGTAGAGATATATGTTATAAGTCACTTAAAAGTGTTGAATAAACAATACTGAATGAAGATTGATTTGTCTTCTTATAATGATTGACTACATACTCACCTTCAAACATCTCTCATGATTTCAGTTTCTTGAGCGTCCTACACTTGCAAGATCTTGCTCCACTTGGCCCACCACCTAGCTTGTTGCTCGTCTTTACGTCTTGTACCTGCCGAATTGAAGACGAACTCCTTTTTTGCGGGATTGTTGCCCGGCATTCTTACAACATGTCCCGCCCATTGTAGCTTTAGCGACTTTTTGGATACTAGTATTTTTTTAAGAAAAAAATTTTTTTACTTAAATGGCCATCACTTCAGCAATTTGTGGAATTTTCAAAAACGACTATGTAACAAGTTAGTTCATTTTACATGCTCAAACAAAATTTCAGCCGAATCTGTTCAGTAGATACTGAGAAAAACTTACCACCAGTTAGGTACTAATTTAGAGAGAGTATCCACGTTCCCATCTGCCAACAGCGTAACTATATTTGCATTCACGATATGCAAAATACATTTTCAAATATACCTCAATGAATAGCAAAAACACCCGAACACTTGACTATTCTCTAAACAGCCGAAAAAAATCACGAAAAATCATTATTTTCCTAGTTTTCAGTGTAGGGTCCCCCTTCAAGTCCTCCTTGAGCATTGTCCATGTTTCATGTCCGTGGAGGATTATTGGTTTTACAAGCGTTTTGTACATGGTGCACTTGGTACGAGGTATACAAATTCGACAACCGCCTCGAACTCATCTTCGTCGATTACTACGCTACGGTTTATGCGAGCCCTAACGTGCCCGGTTCCTCCCGCTAGCACATGCTTGGTCTTCGACGTTATCTCCTTCAATCCACCGCCCTTTCTACAAGGTCTACGTCGTCAGCGAAGCAGATGAACTGGTTTCAAGTATCCTTATAAAATCGATTTGTTTTCAACCAAAAAATAAGCTGATATTCAATTTCGAAAAATATTTCACCTATGAATCCTAGTTCATTAGTGTTACCTGTTCTAAAAAACTTTTTTTAGTGGGAAACTAGATGAAATAAAACTAAAATTCAGCTTACAACTTAAATAAATGTTCGGGGCAGGAGGAATTTTTTTGTTACCACCAGCGTGTTGATTATTTGCAACCAAAAATAAAACTTGGATTAGTGAAATCGGCCACAAATACTAGCGCAGATAGGAAGGAGATCGGGGGCCTAGTGTGGTTGGTAACGTCTCCGCCAACCACGCTCGACGCCTGGGTTCGAATCCCACCGCCGACATAGGTGTCGATGGTTGTGAGGTGGCGTGATCCACTCACAACCAACCCAACTGGTCTAGATTCAATCCTAGCCGACACCGGGAGATTTTCTGAGGCGAAAAATCTCTGGGATCACGCCTTCCATCGCATGAGGAAGTAAAGCCGTTGGCGCCGGTCCATTAATAAACGGGTCGTGAGTTAGGGTCCTGGGTGTGGAGTCGCCTCCCTGGGCGTCGGTGATTGGCCACAACAGTGGCGGAACTAGACCGACGGAAAATAAGCGAGAATAAAAAAAAACTAGCGCAGATAGGAAGGACTATTGAAGATCTTGCCCTGCATGTTAACGGCCGCACGTTTTGTGTCGCGCCCTTAGCTCCGTCAAGCGTAATATTTGATACTGCTTGGATTACAACTATAACAGGGTTTCGTAGACCTGAAGAAACCTGGAAAATCAGAGAATGTTAGGGAATTCGTTTTTCGATCAGGGAAATATGGAAATATCTGAGAAAACTGGAAAATAATAAGGGAAAAATTTTAACCGATACGCGATTCTTTTTTAAATGGCTCTATACTTTTTTCATTTGTTGCGTTTATCTACGTTGCACTTTTTTGTGCCAAATGGGGAAAAATATCAAGGAAATTTATATTTCAGTTATATATTTCAAGTTGTATTTCAGTGAAAATCAGGGAATTTGGTTTTGAAACGTTTCATAACACTTTCAAGCGCAATGTTGCACAAAATACAGGAAAGACCGTTGTCGTGTTTCAAACGGGCTTGATAGCGCACCCTTCACACAGCACTAGGGTTTGCAATCCCGGGAACAATTCCCCGGTATAAACCTTTTCACGGGATTCCCGGATCCCTAGAACAGAAATATTGATTCCCGGGATTCCCGGGTCAAAATTTGTTTGTCGTGTAATATCAAATTATTTGCTTCAATTATTTGTCAAAAATACTCGCTATATTATTCAGTAAACGAATAACTAGCAAATGTTTGTTTCGTCTAATGTCGTTCTTTGCTAGTTAATTCACTACTGAGCTAATAGATAAAAAAAATTGAAAACCGTAAATCAATGCGACCTGAAATAAATAATATAATAAAACTCAATATTTTGGGTCGTGGCCGCGATTTCAACGTTAAAATTATCTTTGCAGGTTAATTGCGTAGACATTTGAATGCTTCAAAACTGATTTATTTTTAATCGTATTAAATTGATTATTTAATTTTCTATCGTTTCCTTCAGGTTTGTCTCGCTAAATGGTGAAACAAATTTAGACCTAGAATGTGTCAGATGATTTTAACCATTAACAATAAGGTTCTACTTGTTGAAATACCTGGAACAATATATATTATTTGCGCACTAACGCCATACATGTGAGGTTATCACAACAAAACTGTTTTGGTAAACAATTCTCTTTCCAGTCGTTCCACCAATAGCAATAGAGAAGAATGAACTGTGGAAGAGCAAAGGCCCAAGCACAATGGATGCGTTTGCGTTGCGTTGACAATAATTTGACTGAAAATGTATGGGCTAACTGTCAAATTGCGGCAATGTATCCATTGTGTTTAGGCCTTTAGATTCATTTGTTATTTATAGTTGCGCGGGCAGTGCAACCAGTTTAGCAAATAGATAGATAATTGTTTAGTAATTTATGTATCGCTATTTGACTAAAGGTTGTATTACACTCTTTGACCAAGCGTCAAACATTTGTCACTTTTTGACAGACAAAAATTTGGTCAAAGAAAATTGTTTGTCGCTCTCCAGTTTTTTAATGTGACAAACACGGGCAAACAATAATCATGATGTCAAATAAATTTGACCATTATGTCAAAAGGTCAAATATTTGACCATGGGTCAAAGAGTGTAATACAGGCTTAAGTTCAATTATATTGACTATCGATAAGTAATTAAAATATATTCATCGTTTTCTAAACAGTAAGAAAGTGAGTTATACTTATTTACAACTGTTAGCGGTTAACTAAAGATATAAGTGGTCAACTTATTTCAACAGGTTATCGGCCCAGCCTACCAAGACGTCAACAATGGAAATAACTACTGGAAACGGAAGTTCAGCGACTAGTGGACTTCGTGAAGGGAGCAACCGGACCGGACCGGGATTACTACCGAGAGGTCATATACGTCCAGATGGGGTTCCTTCGAGGAGATAGAAGCCACGTATAGCTAGGGCTTTATTTTGTATGTTCGAATTAGTTCGGAATTCAGCCGCAAAGGTGGCGTTGCGATGCCAACTTCTTTCTCTTACACGCTAGAGCTTCGCGGTATTCGACAAAGTTTTAGAGCTCTAAATTCCACGAAACTTTACAGAATATACAAAATTTCTGACTCTTCAAGTTTCAGAGATCTACGAGTTTTTATAAATTTTGTCTGAATTTCACGTTTTATTGTGATAATTTTATGAGTTCACTCGAATTAATTTCTTACAAATTTTTTCTCGCTAGAAATTGAATAAATACGTCGTTTTCTTCCGAGTAAGTTTTTGAAGTACTTATGTGAAAATATTACACAAAATTTAAAAAAAAAACATAATTTTGTGAAGTAGATATTTCAGCGGGTAGCGAGTATTAGCAAACCATGATTTTTTCTAAAAATTGTCCATCAAAAAATCTTCATTTTCTGAAATTTTGAAAGAGGTGAAAACACATTTTGTGATATTTCAGTTTGAATATAACCATAGGTTTCATGTAGAAATACAATTGCTATATATTTATTGCATGGAACACACGGTCCAGTACTTTGATACTCTATCCAACCTATGTGCAGTCTTCAGTTTCTCAGTGTAATAAGAACTTCAACTTGACGCTTAGTTTAGTTCGCGATTTGGCCGCAGAGATGGCGCTTCGACACCAACTTTTTCTTTTACACGCTAGAGCTCAGCAGTTTTCGACAAAGTTTTAGATTAGAAAATTTTATGTAACTTCGTAGAAGAAACAAAATTTCTGTCTCTTAATTTTTTTGGAAATTTACGAGGTTTTGAAGAATTTGTTTTAGTTTAACGTTTTTGTAATAGTTTTGTGATTCGAAACATTGAAATCACCAAAGAATATACAATTTTCTGAATTAGCATACGTTTTCAGTTTAAGTAGGCGTCGAGTTTTCGTTAGTAAAGCTAGGCTTATTGAGAGTAGATTCGTGGCTATTGGATCAAATGTTACTTTGTTTGTTTCGTAGCCAAATCCAATCTGGAGACTCGGGTGGACGAATGGATGGCTCCAGTGTGGATTTGGCGAACCAATCAACCAGGAAAGACGTCCAATGTTTCGAATGCCAGGAGTACGGACACTACAAAAGCCGCTGTCCAAAGAACAAGAAGGAGAAGAAGAAGAACAAAGGACTGCTGAACACGCAATCATGGTGTGCGTACGGGCAGTACGTCTTAAGAGAGAAAAGGTTAGATTCATCGTAGACTCTGGGGCTACAGAGCACATGGTGAGAGACGAGGCATTGCTGGAAGATGTCCGAGTTTTGGATAGGCCAATTACAATATCAACTGCCAAATCAGGCCAGGAACTTCAGGCTACGAAGTTAGGAAAGATAAAGCTAAAATCTGTAGTTGGAATGAATAAAATTATTCCGATTGAACTGTATAATGTCTTGTTTATTCCTGGTCTAGAATTCAATTTACTTTTCGTCAGAAAATGTAATGAGATGGGCAAAAAGGTTATTTTTGTAGATGACAGTGTCTCATTTTTAAGCTTTGGTGAGGTTATTGCCAAAGAGAGGTAGTTGATTGTTTGAATTGCTTGGATTTCACTCTTGATTCGAAAGTCGACCCAACTGCGTTGCATCAACCTTTACTCAAAAGAGAAAAGTCTAGGAGTATGCGAAAGCTGCCTAGCAGGAAAATAAAGTAGTAAGCGCTTTGAGCAAATGGACCATCCTAGATCGAGCAGGCCGCTTGAAATAGCCCACTCAAATGTGAGTGAAGCAATGGAAGTAAAGACGTATAATGGCTATCGGTATTTTGTGACATTTAGCGATGATTATAGATACTTCACGATTTCCTATTTGATAGCAAGGAAAAGTGAAGTTTTGGAAAGCTTGAGGAGTGCAAAATCTTGGTTTAAAGACATTTAGCCGAAATATCTCCAAGATAAGATGCGATAACGGAGGTGAATATTTTGGAAATGGATTCAAAAAGGTGTGTAGAGAAAATGGAATCAAATGATATTCGCAGTTCCTCACACACCCCAGCAGAATGGTGTAAGTGAAAGAATCAATCGGACTTTGATGCAAAAAGAATGCCAAAGGAAATGTGGGGAGGAGCACTGCATTGTGCTGTTTATATAACGAATAGATGCCCCACGAATAGATTTGAGCTTGAGCTTGACGACCGAATACTTGCCCCATGAATAATGGACTTGTGAAAAGCAAGACTCCATACGAGTGTTCTTCAACAAGCGGCCAGATTTGAGTAATCTGAGAATATTTGGGAGTACAGCTTATGCCCAAATTCCAGAAGAAAAGCGACAGAAACTTGATTCGAAAACCAAACGCCTTGTTTTTGTGGGTTACGCAAATAATTTTTACAGGCTTTGGAATAAACAATCTCGGAAAAATAGAAACTTCTAGAAATATATTTTTCGAGAAAGATAAACTTTATACAGATCAATTTGATCATCTTGTAGATAGAGTTGAGAATAAATCCACTGATGAGGTTTCGGATATCGGATACATCACTGTTATGCAGAACAAACAGATTGAAGTACACGAGGAGAGAGATGAAAATATTGCTGAAAATGAAGGGCAAAAAGAAGGACAAGATTCTGGAAATGCAGAGCAGACGCTGACAGAAATCTCGATGGAGAGTGACTATGAAAGCACTTTCGAAGATCAGCCTGCAGAAAGTGCTACAGCAACACCAATACTGAGGAGGAGTGAACGAGATAGAAAAATACCAGCAAGGTATAATGATTATCAAATGGCAAAAGTAGCAGCAGTAACGTCAGAAAAAAACCTTATCCCACAAACCATTGAGCAGTTGAGGAAACGTGATGATTGGGCGCGAGGGAAAACTTCTATTGATAGTTAAATAAAATCATTAGAAGACAATCGTACATGGGATGCGGCAGATGAAAATCTAAACAAGAAGACTATTCTTTCAAAATGGGTTTTCAATATTAAAGAAGACGAGCGCTACAAGGCACGACTAGTGGCTAAAGGATGTTCGCAACGTCCTGGATTCGATTACGGTGAAACATTTTTCCCGATTGCAAGAATGGAAAGTGTTCGGACAGTTTTATCCGTGGTCAATGAGATGAAACTGCACATCCATCAAATGGACGTAACGACAGCTTTTCTGAATGGAAAGTTAGAGGAGGTTATCTATATGCAACTTCCCAATGATGAAATTGGAAAAGGTCAAATTGTTTTTGGTGCATTTATAACTTCAAATAAAAATCTAATTGCTCACACTGTCTCTTCTTTGTGCGAGCGAGATTTCAGGAAGTCTGTCTGCAAGTATGAAGAAAATATATCTGAACTTTTTTGTAGCCGACTATATATAACACGAAGGCTTTTTCCTTTTGCGGAAATGCTTGTATCGTCACAAAACAGAGATTTCTCACAACCTGGGTGTAAATCAGGAAGATCAGAAGTAAAAATGTTATATAAGATTAGGCCCAAAATACTCCCCTGAGGCACACCAGCTCTAAAAGGCAACCTATTAGATTTACCATTTAGATAGTTAACCTGAAGAGTGCGGTCAGTTAAACAACTTTGTATTATTTTTGTGAGGTAAAGCGGAAAACTGAAATTTGACATTTTAGCTATTAAACCTTTATGCCAAACACTGTCGAATGCCTTTTTTATATCTAGCAGAGCAGCTCCAGTCGAATAGCCTTCAGATTTATTAGTTCGAATCATATTTGTTACTCTAAGTAACTGATGAGTAGTGGAATGCCCATGGCGAAAACCAAACTGCTCATTTGCGAAAGTTGAGTTCTCATTAATATGTGTTATCATTCTATTGAGAATTATTCTTTCAAAAAGTTTGCTAATAGAGGAAAGTAAACTAATTGGTCGATAACTTGATGCCTCAGCTGGATTCTTTTCGGGTTTTAAAATTGGAGTGACTTTGGCATTTTTCCATTTCGTAGGAAAATGTGCTAGTGCAAAGCATCTGTTTAAAATTTTTACCAAGAAATTTAAAGAGTTTTCGGGAAGTCTTTTGATGAGGATAAATAGTTACCGCTGAACTCCCGAACTGATCAGTTGATTTTTTTGGGAAACGAAGCTTTCATACTACTTCTACTACGTTTACTATCGGTTTTTTCCAATCGTACAGTCAAGTATCGCGTTTTGCTACTGCCAAAACGACAAATAGTGCGATGTCGCGCCGCGAAAATACATTTCGCGTTGATTACTCGCAGTTTCCGAAGCATCTCACGCATGATGATATACATAAATTTATTGCGAAAGAACTCCGCCTAACGCGCGAAAATGTGTTGCAACTCCAGCCAAGCAAACGGCTAGGCTGTACTTTCGTTAAGGTCAATGCTCTAAGCCTCGCAGAGCAGATTCGTAGAGGAACACGATGGCAAACACGAATTCGTAATCGACAACAAGACCTATAAACTACGAATCACGATGGAAGATGGAGCAGTGCAAGTTAAAATTTTCGATCTTCCCGAAGGTGTCTCCAACGAACAAATTGCCGCCTTTCTTGCAGAATATGGTGACGTCATCAACGTTCGCGACCTGTTATGGGACAACCGCTTCAGTGATTTCGGTGGTGTTAAAACCGGCGTTCGTATCGCGCGTGTAGTGGTCAAGAAGAACATTCCATCTCTCGTTACGATTCAGGGCGAAGAAACTGCGGTTGCTTACAAGGGACAGAGACAAACTTGCCTTCACTGTCATGAGTTTGTACACATTGGCATCCCATGCGTGCAAAACAAAAAACTGCTGGTGCAGAAGCTTGTTGCAGATCAATCCTACGCAAATGTAGCGAAAGGAAAAACTGTACCTGTAAATAAACCTGTGCCTACGAAACCCCCACTAAACAAGACTCAACCAAACCAATCAGCTGTGCGAGATAGACTACTGATCCCAAACACATCCAGAATCTCTGTACCAATTGGACAACCAGAAAACACGAGCTTGCCTCCGCTATCTACTGCAGCAAGTGTGACACGAGCAGAAACACAACCTAAAAATATGATGCCGCCCCCCGCTGCACCTACCACAGTGAAACTTCCCACAACAAGTACGAATACATACACGGATACCATCACATCTTACCACAGGATCGAGGGAAATGAAACGGACAGCTCACTATCCTCAACCAGCAGCCGTCGCTCGCGTAGAATCCCGCTGAGTAAAAAAATAAAACCCTCCGGGGAAATCATCAACAACACCGAACACGTCCAAGTTTCCGATTGAAAATGCAACAATGTTTGAATACGTCAGCTGTAACATCGGAACCATAAACATTAACACAATTACCAACAAAACCAAAATAAATGCCCTACGCACATTCGTCCGTACGATGGAATTGGATATCGTGTTCTTGCAGGAGGTTGAAAACGAACAACTCACTATACCCGGATACAACGTTATCTGCAACGTCGACCATGCAAGACGAGGCACAGCGATTGCACTAAAACAGCACATTCAATTCTCCCATGTAGAGAAAAGCTTGGACGGAAGATTGCTCGCACTACGTGTACACAATACAACACTGTGCAACGTGTATGCCCCGTCTGGTACCGCTCTACGAGAGTATCGGGAGCGATTCCTAAATAATACTGTAGCTTACTATCTTCGTCACCGTACCGATCACATTATTCTCGGAGGAGACTTTAACTGTGTGATAAGGCAATGCGATGCAACTGGATACAACCAAAGCCCCTCTCTGCAAGCCACTGTTCAACAGCTTCATCTTCACGACGTGTGGCAAACTCTCCGGCCACGAGAAACAGAATACACATACGTAACGCACAACTCATCGTCAAGGATCGATCGCCTCTATGTGAGCACTAGTCTCCGAGAACAACTGAGATCAGCAGCTGTTCACGTATGCTGCTTTTCGGACCATAAAGCAGTTACCGCTAGGATCTGCCTCCCTCTCCCTGAGAGAGCTCATGGACGGGGTTTCTGGTCTCTTCGGCCCCATCTTCTCACCGCAGAAAACATTGCCGAATTTCAGATACGATGGCAATACTGGACACGTCAACGTCGGCATTACCAGTCGTGGATGGATTGGTGGCTGTCATACGCAAAGCCTAAGATAAGCTCCTTCTTTCGATGGGAATCAAAAACTGCGTTTGATAATTTTAATCGCGTACAGCAACGTCTTTTCGGACAACTACGGCGAGCATATGACAACTATCAAAACAACCCCGCTATGCTCACCACCATCAATCGATTAAAAGCTGAGATGCTATCACACCAGCGACGCTTCTCCGAGATGTTTATCCAAATCAACCAAACCTACATTGCAGGAGAGCCTCTTTCTACCTATCAGCTGGGTGAGCGAACACGTCGAAGAACTGTCATCGAACGGCTGAGAAATGAGAGAAATGAGGAGATTCAAGGTAACGCTCTCCACAATCATATGTTCCAATACTTCACCGAACTATACGCTCGTGAGCAACCACATGAAACAGGCACAGGATCTTTTCACTCCGAGAGAATCATCCCCGAGCAAGATGCTGCGAACGAAGCTACCATGAATGAAATCACAACTACCGAAATATTAACTGCTATCCGCACTAGTGCATCCAGGAAATCCCCAGGTCCCGACGGTCTCCCAAAAGAATTTTATTTGCGAACGTTCGATGTCATTCATCGTGAACTAAATCTGATTCTAAATGACGCTATTAGATTAAACTTTCCTGCACAGTTTGTTGATGGAGTGATAGTACTGGTCAAAAAGCGTGATGGGGGAGAAACAGCACGCTCATACAGGCCAATTAGCTTAGTGAACGTGGATTACAAAATCCTCTCGCGAATCCTGAAACAGCGTCTTGAAAATGTTTTTCAGGCGCACAACATTCTAACCCGCTCACAAAAGTGCTCCAACGCCGGACGGAACATTTTTCAAGCCACACTTGCAATCAAGGACAGAATAGCGCATCTGAAATCGAACAGGCAAGTTGGCAAGTTGGTTTCTTTTGACCTCGATCATGCGTTTGATCGTGTAGACCAAAGTTTCCTCTTCACCACAATGCGATCGATGGGTTTTAATACTGCTCTGGTAGAATTACTCTCCCGCATCGCATCACTCTCTTCTTCTCGCTTACTAATAAATGGTCATCTCTCAACACCGTTTCCAATCCAGCGATCGGTCCGTCAAGGAGACCCACTATCGATGCACCTGTTTGTGTTATACCTGCATCCTCTCTTATGCCGATTAGAACAAGTGAGTGGAACTGATCTAATTGTAGCCTATGCTGACGACATTAGTGTAATCACTACTAGCATTGCAAAACTCGATTCGATGAGAGATTGTTTCAGACGTTTTGAGCGAATAGCAGGTGCGCGCCTGAATGAAAACAAAACAACAGCGATTGATGTAGGCCTGATTAGAAACTCTCTGGCAGTGCCGTGGCTCCGTACAGAGAATAGCATAAAAATTCTTGGTGTGGTTTATACCAACTCGGTGCGAACGATGGTTAAGATAAATTGGGACGCACTTGTGACAAATTTTTCTCGCCTAGTATGGTTACACTCCCCACGCAGTCTAGCACTACACCAAAAAGTGACTTTGCTAAACACCTTCCTGTCTTCGAAAATGTGGTACATAGCGGCCAACCTATCCCCAACAGCAGCACACGTGGCGAAGCTGACTGCAACTATGCGACGATATCTGTTCCGTGGTGCCTGTGCTACTGTCCCGATGCACCAGTTAGCACGCCGTAAGAAAGATGGTGGTCTCAATCTGCATCTGCCAGTACTGAAATGTAAAGCACTGCTTATCAATCGGCACTTACACGAAATCGAAACTCTTCCCTTTTACAATTCATATATCTCCCAAATAAATCCTCCACAACAAATTATAAACACAGATCTTCCCTGCCTCAAGCAAATCCTCGAAAACTATCCAAACCTTCCCTTCCAAATCCGTGAATGCCCCTCTACTTCTCTCATCCATCGATTCTTCATTCAGCGTACAGAAAAACCAAAAGTGGAAACGACAAACCCAGAAATCAACTGGCGTCGAGTGTGGAAAAATATTGGCAATCGTGATCTACTACCTACTCAACGTAGTGTGCTTTATATGTGGGTAAACCAAAAAGTCCCACATCGAAGGCTGCTGAACATAATGCGGCGCACGGATGGCGAGCAATGTATATACTGCACTGTTGCAGTTACCGAAACTATTGAACACAAATACGTTTCCTGCCCCAGAGTACACGATGCTTTCGCTTTATTACAACAAAACTTAAACACAGCTACCGAAACTAGACGTAATTTTCGGTATGAAGATCTCCAGAGGCCAACACTGGAGAATCTCTCGTTAAATGAAAAAACGATGATACTAAAGCTACTAGTTTGTTACATTAGCTTCATTGATAACTGCAATAATAGAATCATAGATGTAGATGAACTTAGATTTAACTTTCAAATCATAGAATAATCTATTTATGTACATATTTTATCTCAATAAAAACCAATATTTAAACGTAAAAAAAAAGAAAAATAGGACTTACTACGTTCAAGTTGGAGTTATGAACACTCTCAAACTGCTGAGCAAGTTTTTGAGATTTTTGTTCATTCGTTAGAAAAATGCAATCACCATCTTTAAGGACTGGAATGGGCTTCGAAGGTTTCTTAAGAACCTTCGAAAGGTGCCAGAAAGGTTTTGAATAAGGTTTTAGTTGTTCAAATTCTCTCATGAAATTCTCATTTCGCAAGAGAGTGAATCTATATTTAATTTCCTTTTGCAATTCTTGAAAAATAATTTTCAAAGCAGGATCACGAGATCTTTGGTATTGACGTCTCCGTATGTTCTTCAAACGTATAAGAAGTTGAAGTTCACTGTCACTAATTGGTGCATTGAATTTCACTCGAGCCTTAGGAACTGATAAATTTTCGGCATTGAGTATTAAGCTGCTAAAATTATCTAATGCTCTGTCAATGTCAGCACTATTTTGTGAAATAATATCATCATTCAAATTTTCTTCGATTGTAGAACGAAATCTATCCTAATTAGTCTTGTGATAATTTAACACAGATCTAGCGGGATTTAAAATAGTTTCATGGGAAATAGAAAATGTTATGGGAAGATGATCAGAATCAAAGTCAGCATGAATGACTTTGATTTGTTAGTACCAAATCAATTTTAGATGGATTCCTAATAGAAGAATAACATGTAGGACCGTTTGGAAATAAAACTGAATAAAATCCAGCCGAGCAATCATTAAACAAAATTTTTCCATTGGAATTGCTTTGAGCATTATTCCAAAATCGATGTTTCGCATCAAAATCACCGATGATTAAAAATTCAGACTTATTTCTTGTGAGCTTTTGTAAATCTCCCTTGAAATAATTTTTTCGCTCACCAGTGCATTGAAAAGGCAAATACACTGCGGCTATAAATAAAATGCCAATACCTGTTTCAATTTCAATTCCCAAACTCTCGATAACTTTGGTTTCAAGATGGGGTAAAACACGGTGTTTTATTCGACGGTGGATAACTATTGCAACTCCACCACCGGCAACATCAATTCTATCAAACCTATGAACCATGAAATTTGGGTTCTTCTTTAGTTTAATATTTGGCTTTAAAAGCGTTTCAGTCACAACTGCAATATGCACATCGTGGACTGTTGAAAAATTGAAAAATTCATCCTCTTTCGCTTTTAAAGAGCGAGCATTCCAATTTATAAAATTTACAGCATTATTTAAAATCATTGCTGAATTTCAATTTCATAACAATATTAGTTGTAAATTTTATACCTACTTGAACAGCCTCATACATCGAGTTACAGTTCAACAAAACGGACATTAGCTGCAGCATGGATTGTTGTAGGTATTCAATTTTTTTTAAGGGGAGGGATTTGTTAGTAGCTTAAGTATTTATGATAAATATTAGTAAATAATGAGTATGTGAGTCCAATCACAAATGGTGACTTCTCAACACTGTTAGAAATTTGTAATTTTAATTGTTAGGATTTGTTTGCTTTCGCAATTAGGACTTCATTCATTCGTAGGGATTTAAACCTACTTGTCAGAAAAGGGGAAGTAAGCTTACAACTAACTTAATTGCTAACTTATTGGCTATAAAGAGAGCTTATCGTAGCAATTGAGGATTGCAACGATTTTTGTCGATAATTGTTAATAATTTTATTCGACATTGCTTCTAAGGTTCAACACCAGTAGGTCTATGTAATTCGAGTGTACCAAACCAAGGAGGACGCTTCAAAATCATTTTCAGAATTTTATTCTGAATCCTTTGGAGCGTTTTCTTCCTTGTTGAACAGCAACTAGACCAGATCGGTACAGCATGAAGCATTGCTGGTCTACAAATTTGTTTGTAAATCAAAAGTTTGTTCTTTAAACAAAGTTTAGAATTCCTGGTAATGAGAGGATATAAACATCTCGTATATTTGATGCACTTGGCTTGTATACTCTCAATGTGCTCTTTGAAAATAAGTTTTTTATCATAAATTAGTCCCAAGTACTTAACCTTGTCAGACCAACTTAAAATAACCCCATTCATCTTGACAACGTGATTATTGTTTGGCTTGAGGAAAGAAGCCCTAGGCTTATGCGGAAAAATTATCATTTGAGTTTTAGAAGCATTGGGAGAGATTTTCCACTTTTGCAAGTAGGAAGAAAAAATATCTAAACTTTTCTGCAATCGGCTGCATATGACACGAAGGCTTTTTATTTTTACGGAAATGCTTGTGTCATCGCAGAACAATGACTTTGTGCATCCTGGAGGCAAATCAGGAAGATTTGAAGTGAATACGTTGAACAGGACTGGGCCCAATACTGAACCTTGGGGCACACCTGCTCTGACAGGAAATCTATCAGATTTTGAATTCTGATAGACAACCTGCAGAGTTCGATCAGTAAGATAATTTTTCAAAATTTTGATTAGGAAAATTGGAAAATTAAAAGTTTGCAATTTCGCAATCAAACCTTTATGCCAAACACTGTCGAATGCTTTTTTTATGTCTAAAAGAGCAGCTCCAGTGGAATAACCTTCAGATTTGTTAGCTCGAATCATATTAGTAACTCTGAGCAATTGATGAGTTGTGGAATGCCCATGGCGAAATCCAAACTTTTTTTTTTTAAGTTAAGTAAAGCGGGCAATGTATGCAGTTTTGCGAGGATGCGAAAATGAACGGGAATAGAAGGTGTGACTTTTTAGGCTTAGAATTTATTTTGCGCAAATAAAATTCGTACCAAAAATAGCAAATGTTTGCTTTGTCTAATACCTGCTTTAGGTTACTATTTTTTAATTTTTGCTTGTTTTCCGTCGGTCTATTTCCGTCCCTATTCTGTCAATCACCGACACCCACGGAAGCGACTCCAACTAGAATCCTAACTAACGACCCGTTGATTAAGGAACCGGCGCCAACGGCTTCACTTTCCCATGCGATAGAAGAGCCCAGAGATTTTTCGACTCAGAAAATCTGCAGAGGATTGAATCTAGATCTTTTTTTTTTAATAAGGGGGGGGGGGATTATATATATATATATATATATATATATATATATATATATATATATATATATATATATATATATATATATATATATATATATATTTGTACGCTTTTTTGTATTATTGAATGTTGTTTGCTTTCGCAGTTAAGTTAATGTAATTGTAGGAAAATTATTAAACCTACTTGTCAATTAAAATAAAAGGAATAAAACAAAACTTGAAATGAAATTAAAACTATCTTACTGACTATAAAGTGAGCTAATCGTTGCAATTGAGGATTGCAACGATTTTTGTCGGAATTTGTTGATAATTTGCATATAACATTGCTGGCCTAAAAATTTGTTTGTAAATTAACAGTTTATTCTTGAAACAAAGTCTAGAATTCCTGTTGATAAGAGGATATAAACATTTGATATACTTATTGCACTTTGACTGGATATTTTCAATGTGCTCCTTGAAAGTAAGATTCTTATCATAAATTAGCCCTAAGTAATTAACTTGATCAGACCAATTTGAGACCACACCGTTCATCTCAATAACGTGGCTATGGGTGGGTTTGAGAAATGAAACTCTTGGCTTATGAGGAAAAATAATTAACTGTGTTTTAGAAGCATTAGGGGAAATCTTCCATTTCTGCAAGCAGACTTCCCGTGCCCGCGCTTTTTTTTTTCAAGCGACGAAAGAAATCTTTCTTTCGCTCGTAGAATTTCCATGTATGTGCGACGAGACGAGACAAGTCACATGCAATTTGCAGGTTGCTCTTTCGCTTCTCTTTCGGTTCGGATTGCGATGCGCAAGGCGATGTTTCATCGCACTACGAACTGAGCGAGACGCCCGTACTGTACATACTTGATACAGCTCGTGAGACTTTCTCGTGTACACGGACTTCCTGTACACGCGCTTTTTACTGAAACGACGAGAGGTTTCTTTTCTTTTTTTTCTTCGGTAAGAGACTGCGGCGCACCACACGATATCTTATCGCTTTACGAACTGAGCGAGACGCCCGTACTGTACCTTAGTGAAACAGTATATTAGAGAAATGACAAAGCACTCACCGTTGAGGGAACTGTCAACATCAAAACGGGCGAGCTGTATAATTTTGCATTGCCGTTATCCGTTTTGATGTTGACAGTTGCCTTAACGGTGAGTGTCTCTGCGTCCCTCTGGTGTATAGGCTGCCTACCGTACCTACATACGATATATGCCGTCAGACCCTTCTGAAGGTGTATTAATCGGAAGAATTCACAAAACTATATTACTAAGATCAGATTATCACGAACCTTAAGAACCTGATTTGCAATATCTATACACTAAGGTCGCTTTTTACGCGGTTTTTGTTACGTGGATTCCGGAATTTACGCGGTATTTTTTTTTCTTGCGGATTTCGGTTCCTCTTCACTCGGATTGCAAAATTTACGCGGTTTTTTTTACGCGGATTCCGAAATTTCAATGGTTTTACTATTTTTAACTCCCGAAAAACTTATGTTGTAATTTCAAACCTCATTTTTATCCTTAGAACTACAAAACAGAGTCCTATCATATAAACCGACGAAAGGAACACTTCTGTTAACCAACGTAACACTCTGCATCCGGTGCATTTTCATACCGTTAGCATAATAGGTATAGTAACAAAACGTTCTTAATTCATGTTAACAAAAGTCGGATGAATTAATCATAGAATTTTGAATTGATGAATAAATGAACTAGGTTATATCATTGATAATTCTAACGGTGTTTTGATGCATGCTGCTATAACACCGTAAATAAAAAAAACATAAAATCCCCTGCCTGTATCCTTCTGCGCAAAATCAATTTCCTTCTCGCACCATTAGCGCAAAGCAACATGCGAGGCAAGCTCGCGAGACAAGCTCACGAGAATTTGCACGCAAGCTGTCTCAAGTACGCGACGCCCATGCACCGCACTCGTTAAGTTGAGAGACGAGATATCTTCGTGTACGTCGCAATAAAAATTCCCATGCGACGAGACATGGCTCGTACGAATGGTAAGTTTTCTCGCTCGCACGCTGCACACAGCACGAAGCGACTGAATGAGAAACGAGACTTGTAGCGCAAAGCACACTGTCTCTTCTTTGTGCGAGCGAGATTTCAGGAAGTCTGTCTGCAAGTATGAAGAAAATATATCTAAACTTTTTTGTAGCCGACTATATATAACACGAAGGCTTTTTCCTTTTGCGGAAATGCTTGTATCGTCACAAAACAGAGATTTCTCACAACCTGGGTGTAAATCAGGAAGATCAGAAGTAAAAATGTTATATAAGATTAGGCCCAAAATACTCCCCTGAGGCACACCAGCTCTAACCTATTAGATTTACCATTTAGATAGTTAACCTGAAGAGTGCGGTCAGTTAAACAACTTTGTATTATTTTTGTGAGGTAAAGCGGAAAACTGAAATTTGACATTTTAGCTATTAAACCTTTATGCCAAACACTGTCGAATGCCTTTTTTATATCTAGCAGAGCAGCTCCAGTCGAATAGCCTTCAGATTTATTAGTTCGAATCATATTTGTTACTCTAAGTAATTGATGAGTAGTGGAATGCCCATGGCGAAAACCAAACTGCTCATTTGCGAAAGTTGAGTTCTCATTAATATGTGTTATCATTCTATTGAGAATTATTCTTTCAAAAAGTTTGCTAATAGAGGAAAGTAAACTAATTGGTCGATAACTTGATGCCTCAGCTGGATTCTTTTCGGGTTTTAAAATTGGAGTGACTTTGGCATTTTTCCATTTCGTAGGAAAATGTGCTAGTGCAAAGCATCTGTTTAAAATTTTTACCAAGAAATTTAAAGAGTTTTCGGGAAGTCTTTTGATGAGGATATAGAAAATCCCATCATGTTTTGAATTTTTTGAGAATAGTTCGCACCTCATTCAAGTTTGTTTCCAACACCTCTTCAGAAAGAAATTCTTGAGTGGTGATCTGATTATACTTTTGGTTAACTTCATTTTCAATAGGACTTACTACGTTCAAGTTGGAGTTATGAACACTCTCAAACTGCTGAGCAAGTTTTTGAGATTTTTGTTCATTCGTTAGAAAAATGCAATCACCATCTTTAAGGACTGGAATGGGCTTCGAAGGTTTCTTGAGAACCTTCGAAAGGTGCCAGAAAGGTTTTGAATAAGGTTTTAGTTGTTCAAATTCTCTCATGAAATTCTCATTTCGCAAGAGAGTGAATCTATGTTTAATTTCCTTTTGCAATTCTTGAAAAATAATTTTCAAAGCAGGATCACGAGATCTTTGGTATTGACGTCTCCGTATGTTCTTCAAACGTATAAGAAGTTGAAGTTCACTGTCAATAATTGGTGCATTGAATTTCACTCGAGCCTTAGGAACTGATAAATTTTCGGCATTGAGTATTAAGCTGCTAAAATTATCTAATGCTCTGTCAATGTCAGCACTATTTTGTGAAATAATATCATCATTCAAATTTTCTTCGATTGTAGAACGAAATCTATCCTAATTAGTCTTGTGATAATTTAACACAGATCTAGCGGGATTTAAAATAGTTTCATGGGAAATAGAAAATGTTATGGGAAGATGATCAGAATCAAAGTCAGCATGAATGACTTTGATTTGTTAGTACCAAATCAATTTTAGATGGATTCCTAATAGAAGAATAACATGTAGGACCATTTGGAAATAAAACTGAATAAAATCCAGCCGAGCAATCATTAAACAAAATTTTTCCATTGGAATTGCTTTGAGCATTATTCCAAAATCGATGTTTCGCATCAAAATCACCGATGATTAAAAATTCAGACTTATTTCTTGTGAGCTTTTGTAAATCTCCCTTGAAATAATTTTTTCGCTCACCAGTGCATTGAAAAGGCAAATACACTGCGGCTATAAATAAAATGCCAATACCTGTTTCAATTTCAATTCCCAAACTCTCGATAACTTTGGTTTCAAGATGGGGTAAAACACGGTGTTTTATTCGACGGTGGATAACTATTGCAACTCCACCACCGGCAACATCAATTCTATCAAACCTATGAACCATGAAATTTGGGTTCTTCTTTAGTTTAATATTTGGCTTTAAAAGCGTTTCAGTCACAACTGCAATATGCACATCGTGGACTGTTGAAGAATTGAAAAATTCATCCTCTTTCGCTTTTAAAGAGCGAGCATTCCAATTTATAAAATTTACAGCATTATTTAAAATCATTGCTGAATTTCAATTTCATAACAATATTAGTTGTAAATTTTATACCTACTTGAACAGCCTCATACATCGAGTTACAGTTCAACAAAACGGACATTAGCTGCAGCATGGATTGTTGTAGGTATTCAATTTTTTTTAAGGGGAGGGATTTGTTAGTAGCTTAAGTATTTATGATAAATATTAGTAAATAATGAGTATGTGAGTCCAATCACAAATGGTGACTTCTCAACACTGTTAGAAATTTGTAATTTTAATTGTTAGGATTTGTTTGCTTTCGCAATTAGGACTTATCATTCGTAGGGATTTAAACCTACTTGTCAGAAAAGGGGAAGTAAGCTTACAACTAACTTAATTGCTAACTTATTGGCTATAAAGAGAGCTTATCGTAGCAATTGAGGATTGCAACGATTTTTGTCGATAATTGTTAATAATTTTATTCGACATTGCTTCTAAGGTTCAACACCAGTAGGTCTATGTAATTCGAGTGTACCAAACCAAGGAGGACGCTTCAAAATCATTTTCAGAATTTTATTCTGAATCCTTTGGAGCGTTTTCTTCCTTGTTGAACAGCAACTAGACCAGATCGGTACAGCATGAAGCATTGCTGGTCTACAAATTTGTTTGTAAATCAAAAGTTTGTTCTTTAAACAAAGTTTAGAATTCCTGGTAATGAGAGGATATAAACATCTCGTATATTTGATGCACTTGGCTTGTATACTCTCAATGTGCTCTTTGAAAATAAGTTTTTTATCATAAATTAGTCCCAAGTACTTAACCTTGTCAGACCAACTTAAAATAACCCCATTCATCTTGACAACGTGATTATTGTTTGGCTTGAGGAAAGAAGCCCTAGGCTTATGCGGAAAAATTATCATTTGAGTTTTAGAAGCATTGGGAGAGATTTTCCACTTTTGCAAGTAGGAAGAAAAAATATCTAAACTTTTCTGCAATCGGCTGCATATGACACGAAGGCTTTTTATTTTTACGGAAATGCTTGTGTCATCGCAGAACAATGACTTTGTGCATCCTGGAGGCAAATCAGGAAGATTTGAAGTGAATACGTTGTACAGGACTGGGCCCAATACTGAACCTTGGGGCACACCTGCTCTGACAGGAAATCTATCAGATTTTGAATTCTGATAGACAACCTGCAGAGTTCGATCAGTAAGATAATTTTTCAAAATTTTGATTAGGAAAATTGGAAAATTAAAAGTTTGCAATTTCGCAATCAAACCTTCATGCCAAACACTGTCGAATGCTTTTTCTATGTCTAAAAGAGCAGTTTCAGTGGAATAACCTTCAGATTTGTTAGCTCGAATCATATTAGTAACTCTGAGCAATTGATGAGTTGTGGAATGCCCATGGCGAAATCCAAACTTTTTTTTTAAGTTAAGTAAAGCGGGCAATGTATGCAGTTTTGCGAGGATGCGAAATTGAACGGGAATAGAAGGTGTGACTTTTTAGGCTTAGAAATTTTTTTTCCCTCGTCCGTTTTCTAAGCTAAAAGTCATATGACAAAAATGAAATTAGTTCGTAAAGAAAATCCAAACTGTTCATCTGCAAAAATTGAATTTTCGTTGATGTGTGACATCATTCGGTTAAGAATAATTCTCTCAACAGTTTACTTATTGAAAAAAGCAAACTGATTGGTCGATAACTTGAAACTTCAGCTGGGTTCTTATCCGGTTTTAAAATTGGAGTAATTTTTGCATTTTTCCATAATTTGGGAAAATATGCAATTTTGAAGCAGCAATTGAAAATTTTCACTAAAAATTCCATTATGCTCTCAGAGAGGTGCTTGATTAGTATATTAAAGATTCCATCGTCACCAGGTGCTTCCATATTTTTGAAATTTTTAATAATTGATTTAATCTCATTCAAGTAGAGTTTTTAAATAGTTTATTTGACACGGCACGATACAATTTATGTTTAACTGAGCCAAGTACATTTTTTTTTTTAATTCTAAATAAGCAGGGAAAAGAGGGGGGCCTTTTCCTTATTCTCGCGGCCGACTACGAGCTAGTGGGGATTTAAGGTGAGAGGAGGGGTGTTACAATTTTGTTTTAACTATTTTATATTACAGAATGTATTCATTTGTACGTGGCTAACCAGTGATGTTCTATTTGAGCAGTTTTGGTCTGAGGTGTCTGCGTAAACATAGAGATGCCGAGTCTTCGTTTTAGTGTCTCCAGCCGGGTGTATCATTCTCTTTCAGTTTGTGACAGAAATTGTATTCTAGCAAATAGATAAAAGAAATCAAATTTTAATGCCAGCATTTTTTATAAACCCGTATAGCTGTGTCATGTACTGGAGATCACCGCTTCCCAGAATGTCTCTAACGGGTACGTTCGGTTGTTTTCCTCAGGCCCGAAGGGAATCTATAAGCTCAGACCTAACACCACAGTATTCGGTACACGACCAAACAACATGCTCGATGTCATGGTAGCCATCGCCACAAACGCAGTGATTACTGTCTACAAGCCCTATACGAAAGAGATGCGTGTTTAACGTGTAGTGATTGGACATAAGTCTGGACATCGAGCGAATGAAGTCCCGACCTACATCCAACCCCTTGAACCATGCTTTCGTCGATACCTTAGGAAAAATGGAATGTAGCCACCGTCCCAGTTCATCTGAGTTCCATGATGATTGCCAACTGTTGAGTGTTCTCTGACGCAAAATGCTATAAAATTCATCATAAGCAATTGGTCTTTCATAAATATCGCCATCAATAGCACCCACCTTAGCTAAAGAGTCAGCCTTTTCGTTACCCGGAATCGAGCAATGAGAAGGGACCCACGCTAAGGTAACCCGGTAATTTTTATCTGTTAAAGCACTTAAAAACCGCCGTATTTTCCCCAGGAAATACGGGGTGTGCTTCACAGGCTTCATTGATCGCAGAGCCTCAATGGCACTGAGACTATCTGTGAAGATGAAGTAGTGGTCTATGGGTAGGGTTTCGATGATTCCGAGAGAGTACTGAATAGCAGCAAGTTCTGCGACGTACACGGAAGCAGGAGCATCGAGTTTGTAGGAGGCGGTAAAATTTTCGTGGAAAACACCGAAGCCAGTGGACTCATCTAGATTAGATCCGTCAGTGTAAAACCTTTTATCATAACTAACATGTTTAAACTTATTGGAAAAAATCTTAGGGATCTCTTGGGGTCGCAATTGATCCGGGATACCAGAAATGTCTTGTTTCATGGTGGTGTCGAAGAATATAGCATTATTAGAAGTATCTAAAAGTGCGACATTGGAGGAATCGTATGAAGAAGGATTAATATCTTGAGCCATATAGTCGAAATATAAAGTCATAAATCTGGATTGAGATTGAAGGTCGACCAACCTCTCGAAATTTTCAATTACTAATGGGTTCATAACTGTGCATCGAATTAGCAACCGGTAAGAGAGATTCCAAAAACGATGTTTCAACGAAAGAATACCCGCTAACACTTCAAGACTCATCGTATGGGTCGACTGCATGCAACCCAAGGCAATACGCAAACAACGATATTGTATTCTCTCTAATTTTATAATATGTGTGTTCGCGGCGGAGCGAAAGCAGAAACAGCCGTACTCAAGAACTGACAATATCGTTGTTTGGTATAACCTTAGAAGGTCTCCTGGGTGAGCACGCCACCAAGTTCCGGTAATCGTACGAAGAAAATTAATCCTCTGTTGGCATTTGTGTGTCAGATACCTAATATGACAAGCCCAGGTGCATTTAGAGTCGAACCAGACCCCGAGATATTTAGCGACTAAAACCTGAGAGATCGTTTTACCCGTTAGTGGGAGCTGCAGCTGAGCTGGGTTATGCTTCCTAGAAAAAACGACCAGCTCAGTTTTCTCCGGAGAGAATTCGATACCCAGCTTAAGAGCCCATTCAGACAAATTGTCTAAGGTATCTTGCAATGGTCCTTGCAGATCGCTAGCCTCGCTACCAGTAATGGATACAACGCTATCGTCTGCAAGTTGCCTTAGCGTGCATGAATTTGCAAGACATTCATCGATGTCATTGACGTAAAAATTATATAAGAGAGGACTTAAACATGAGCCCTGGGGGAGGCCCATGTAACTAATTCGGGAAGTTGTCGAATCGCTATGTAAGAAATACTTACATACTTACATACTTATGTAAGAAATACTTACATACAATACTGCTTTTCTGACAACAAATTGAGCAAAAAGTTATTCAAATTTGGTGAAAGTCCCTGCGAATGAAGTTTCGCGCTTAAAACTTCTACAGAGACAGAGTCAAAAGCCCCCTTAATATCCATGAACGCAGAAGCCATTTGCTCTTTTCGAGCAAAGGCTAGTTGAATTTCAGTAGAAAGCAACGCTAGGCAATCGTTCGTCCCTTTGCCCCGGCGAAAGCCAAATTGAGTATCTGGAAGTAACCCGTTTGTTTCGACCCATTTGTCTAACCGTAAGAGGATCATTTTCTCCATTAATTTCCGGAGGCAAGAGAGCATCGCAATCGGCCTATATGAATTGTGATCAGAGGCAGGTTTCCCGGGTTTCCGAATAGCAATGACTTTTACCTCCCTCCAGTCATGCGGAACAATATTTAGCTCAAGAAACTTGTTGAACAAATTCAACAAGCGTCTTTTTGCAGTGTCGGGTAGATTCTTCAACAGGTTGAATTTTATTCTATCTAACCCTGGAGCCTTATTGTTGCACGACAGGAGAGCCATTGAAAATTCCAACATCGAAAATGGAGGCTCTTCCGTAGTTACTAATAACGCGTCGCGAAAGGTTTTCTGTTCCGGTACAGAGTCCGGACAGACCTTTTTGGCAAAATCGAGTATCCAGCGATCTGAAAACTCCTCACTTCCATTCGAAACGTCACGATTCCGCATGCGCCTGGCGGTATCCCAAAGAGTGCTCATCGCTGTTTCCCTCGACAACGCGTTTACGAACCGCCGCCAGTACCCGCGTTTTTTCGCCTTTACTAAGCTCTTCATCTGCCTGCCCAGTGCCTCGTACTTTCGAAGCAGGTTGACAGTGCCGTGCTCCCGGTAGTCCTTATACGCCGCGGACCTTCGCACGTACAGCTCAGAGCACTCTTTGTCCCACCATTTTTTGGGAGGGCGCTGTCTAATCATTACCCCGGGTATCGGTTGCGTCTGAGCTTGAGTCGCGGCGTCGATTATCAAGCCAGCTAAGAACGCGTATTCTTCCTCCGGAAGGAAGTTCCTCGTGAGTCTCGATAGATTGCGCTATAACAGACTCATAACACTTCCAATCAATATTACGTGTAAGGTCGTAGGAAATATTGATTGGGTTCGGGGGAGTTGAACCATTAGCAATTGATATAACGATTGGAAGATGATCACTACCGTGGGGATCGTTGATTACTTTCCACTGGCAATCTAGCGCTAGTGATGTCGAGCAGAGGGATAGGTCAAGCACGCTTTCACGTGCTGGAGGATTAGGTACACGTGTCGCTTCCCCAGTATTCAAAACTGTCATATTGAAGTCGTCGATCAAGTTACAGATTAAAGAAGATCGGTTGTCGTCGTACAGCGACCCCCATAGCGAACAGTGAGAATTAAAATCTCCCAATATCAAAAAAGGCCCGGAAAGCAACTCTGCTATATCAGTGAGATGCCTCTGTTCAATCCGCGCGGATGGAGGGATATATAACGAAACAAGGCATAGGTCTTTTCCATTCATATTC